>NC_041395.2:219226691-219441691 GCF_900747795.2 Erpetoichthys calabaricus
AAAGAGTTTAAATATTACAATATTTTCCGTCAACATTTCGTTTATCACGGTTCATGATGAATAAAATGTGTGGTTGTCACCACGTTGCTAGGTATATTACCCGGAAGTGAGTGGCTGTGACATCACATGGTCAATGGGGTAAAGGTTATGATGAACACTTCCTATTCATGTATGTTTGCTGAGCAAATCAAAGGCTTTAACAAGTGTGAATTTTGTGAGAGTTTTCTTGGTTAATGGTTGTACTGTAATGACATTTGACTATGGTTTAGTCTTCTGCCTTTGGTTTTAACTATCATGTCACTGACTTCCTGGGACCTCATGTGTAAACTGTGCGTATGCAAAAAAATGTTGCGTATGCCTGTTTCCACGCTCAAATCGCAATGTATAAAACCTAAACTTGGCGTAAAGCCACGCACATTTTCACACTAGCTCAAACCCTGGTGTACGCAAGTTCTCCGCTCGGTTTTGCAAACTGGTGGCACCCAGCGTCAAAGCAGTGCTTTTGTTCCAGTGTGGTTTCCCTTTCTTTTTTAAATCCACATTCCTGACACGGCTTTATCATATACTCTGAAATTAACCACATATTGTTTGTTAGTTTAAGGCATCTGATTGTAATTAACTCGTAACAATATAATGGTCCACAGAATAACCAAACTATTCCAAATACCATAGCTGCTTTATCATTGTTACTCTCACTGCACCTTCTTCTTTTTTCAGCTGCTCCTATTAGGGGTTGCCACAGCGGATAATCTTTTTCCATATTACTCACTGCACCACTTGGAGTATTTATATCGCTGTATCTGAGTGTGGAATCACAGCTCTACAGCAGCTGATCGGAAAGAGAATTATCGGTATACAGTATCTAATACACACTGCCTCAGTCATGCTGCCTATTTGAACTGCTCCCATACGGCAAACGCTTCGGAGCCTTTCCTGTACTGACCTCGTGGTTCAGAAACAGTTTCATTCCAAGAACTATAAATGCACTCAATCAGTCCATCAAGGGCTCCTTGTAGAACTGTTTGTACTTATAAGTACAATTACCTCACTGTAAACTTGCAATAGTTATAATATTGCACAACATGAGCTACTTTAGCGCGTATTTACATATGATGACGATATAATTTTTAAGATGAAATGCAGCAAAATATGTTTATTGCTTTACACAGATAAAATGTTAGCATCATTTAAATAATGTATATTTTTAATAATTAAACATGTGAGGACACTATGTTGCAGCTCAGGGATTGTTCCTGCCTCGTGCTGTATTCTTGCTGGGGCTGGCGCGACACTGGAAGGATAGATGGATAGAATAATTAAACATGTACTATGAAGATATTTCAATGTTCCTTAAAAGTTTTGAAGAATCGGAGTTCTAAGCTTACAGATGGCTTAACATCTATTACTGAGCTGATTGTGTGGCGATTGGGTACTTGGAGAAAAGAAAAGGAAGGACAGGAATTCGGGGTTAGTACGTTTGAAAGAGACAGTACTGCTGCAATAAATTAATCGAAGGTTGCGCACGGCACAGCAAGCATCTTGCAGGAGGCAACAAGAACAATCTCTGGACGGGGGCTCCAGTTCGTCACTATCACTGCATCACTGTGTTCCCATGTTTAATACATGATATAATTTTCTTGATGCTAGGAATTAAAGCAAGTATACATCTCAGTATTTAAATTATTCAGAGAGCTGTAATATCACGAATGTAATGGATTCTGTGTCCTGTCGGAGGAAGAGAGCCCGTTTAAGAAGCACATAGTGATTCACACACACAGAGCACATAGAAGAACACACGATGGTATTTGAGAAACTAGTAAATTGAACAATTTTAAGATGAAGTTTATGATGTTCTACTTTAATGACAAAATAAACTACGCTATTAAAGTGGAAATTTCAAGATTAAAGTTGACATTTCAAGCTTTTGTCCCCACTGTGTCCCTATTTTTTTTTTTTTTCTTTTCTCTGTACCCTAATAAGCTTTCATATGACACTCAGACGGTGGGCTACGACTCGCCTTTTCACGGCAACTTTGATATTTGACAACTTGTTTTTTATTTTGGGCACTATGCGACTTTGTGAACTTGAGCTTTCAAGTTTCTCCGACACTCTATGTCACTCGATCAACTTCGTTTTGTTGTTTATACCACTTTTTAAACCAACAAATAGTACGTTTTTCCTTGCCTCCACTTGGTATTCGCTGAAATTCTTGTATTTTCCCCTGTGCTTTTGCCATTGCCCTTTCACTGAACACTGAGCTTAAGGGCTATTTATATTGATTTGCATATTCAAAGAGGCGTAATTCTGGGAGGAGTTGGGGAGAGGCAGCAGGCGAGGGCACTTGTGTTGCTTTTCATGATGACCGGGATTTATGTAGTGGAAGAACGTGGAAGTTGGCAAACGCACAGATTAATGCATCTGGATTTTTTTGTGCGTACACACATTTCCGCTTTTGTCTGTATGCCATGTTTTAGTGTGAATTCTATGCACGCCATTATGCACGAGGCCCCTGGTTATCAGTCTCGCCTGTCCCTTATTTCACTTATGTTCTGGTCCTTTTCCAAAAATATTCCTGCCTTTCTTATTCTGGGCTGTAGACTCAGGATACCTAACAATTTTGAATTACAAAAGAGAATTTTGCATGGCCAGGAAAGCTCTAAATTACACACAGGTGCTGTGTACTCCTTGCTATTCAAAAGATTGTGTAAAAGGTAGTGGATAACTAAAGAAAAAAATCATGTAGTACACTGAGACAACGCACATAACTTTGCAAAGGTTATGTAAGAAAATGGAATCTCCAAATTTGCCATTTTATGGCTCTCACTTTACAGCTTGCAATGAATGATAGTGTACCATTCCAGCATAGCCTCTTGAATATAATTCAGACATTCACAATTACATTACCCAACTGCTATCCTAAAACCATACCAATGGAGATTGGTATGCAGCCAAAGATGTTATCTCTAGATGGAATACTACATTCTAAGAATGCTCAGTCTGATGCTGGAGTGAAACCCATTAAAATTGTTTTCTTCAAGGCTGTAAACAATAATTTCACTGAGACTTAAACTGAACCCATTACTGTGTTGTCACTGTTGTAGACCCTTGAATCAAGAACCATTATTTTGATGCAGATGTAAAATCACTGGCCCAGGAAATGTTGTAAGTTCAGATGGAACAATGCAATAGGAGTGTTGTTATCTCTTCTTACTGTATGTTTCACTGTGTTTACCAACACCAGAAATTGAGACTTCACCTTTAAGAGAGGGTGGATCTATAGGTTTGGCACACTCAAAGGTTTTAGGAAGTTGGTTAAATAAAGAGGGATGCTGTTGCTAAATGTATTAAATCCAGAGTTTATACACTAGGACACAGCTGTTGAACTCTGGTCTTGGAGGGCCGCAGTGTCTGCAGGTTTTCATTCTAACTATCTTCTCAATTAGTGACCAGTTTTTGCTGCTACTTAATAAATGAACTTTGCCTTAACTTTAATTAACTTGACTATGTCCCCTTTGTTGTTTGATTTTCCTTAATTAACAGCCAAATAATAGTGAGACACAAAACAAGCCACCACATGACCAGCTCACCTGTGCCCGTCACACAATATCTGAAAATAAAGAAAGGTGAAGGTCTCAGTAAGGTTGATCTTTCAGGTCACCAAAACATTTTGATGGTGTTCTTAGAAAAAAAACTGAACATCAACAGTTTTGAAAATGTCTGCACTGGCACAATGAGAGCAGCAACAGGCCATGGAATTAAATAATGAGTTTCATTAACAGCAAGAATCGGCTTCTCATTAAGAAAGTAATTGTAGTTAAATTGCTTGGAGTTTGAAGCCTAAATTTAGCTGGTCGTTTGTTGACTTGTTTCGTGTCTCATTTCTGTTTGGCTGTCATTTAATGATGAAAAGAATCAATTCAGAGCACTGAATCCTTAAAAACAGGGCTGTTAAAATGAAAGGAAAAATGTTTAAGTAGCAGTGAAAACTAGTCACTGATTAGAAAAAGGGTTGGAATGAAAACCTGCGGCCCTCCAGACCCGAAGTTTGACACCTCTGCATTAGGAGGAAAACAGCTATTGATATGTGTTAGAGGTTCAAGAATAAAAAAACTGTTCTACTTGCTGAAAAGTTACTTGCTTCTATTCAATTGCTTCATACTGTGATTTACTAATTTCTTGGACCTGATCATTGCTCATTAAGCAATAACATTTTTGGAGATTTTAAGTAATAGTGTTTTGCAGTATACTTTTCTTTTATGTCGTGTTTTTGGGTATTGACTAATTTTTCATCTTAGTTTTTATTTCAATAGAATGGGCACATTTATACAATCAATGTGGGAATGGTAATTATCTATCAGTAGTGAGACTCAGAGTATGTATATAAATCTACCGCCATCAGTGATAGTGGTCTAAGATCTTGCCCTGTTTGTTTTTGGAAAATCGTACAGTGTTACCCACAGTTAGATTGTCCACAACAGAAAAGTGCTAATATAAATAATTAGAGGACACACATGGTATTAATATTTCTAACAAAAATATTGATAAGAATAGTGCTGGGCGGTATACCGGTTCATACCAAAAACCGTTTTTATTTTTGTTATGATATGGATTTTTCTTGTACCGCAACACCGGTTTAAATTGCTTAAACATCGTTCGGAACGTGGCGCAGCAGGAAACTGTTTAAGGGAGACCTTTTTCACTGCTACACTGCTAAACAGGCATACAATGGAGTACATGTGTTAGTGGAGGTGTTGCACGGGGGCTGTTTTTCACTGCTACACCGCTGAACAGGCATACAACGTAGTACATGTGGTAGTGGAGGTATTGTGTGGTGAAAATGGACAGAGAATATTCCGAAACTGAAGCTGTAGCAGACGATAAAGTTGAACATGATGACACAGAAGAACTTTTGCTGGAAAAAGGAGTCACGTCTGTTGCCTGGAGATACTCTGGATTTAAAAGTTTGGATGTGGACCATTATGTTCAAATGTGTGAATACTGTTTCTATACTACTGGATAATACTGCAAGCCAAGTTGTACTTGTTTTTTTATTTTTTTCAATACTGTGTAATAGTGTGACAACATGTTGACTTTATTCTCGACATTTCTACTTTATTCTTGCCGTTTATGTCGAGATTAAAGTCGACATGTTGACTTTATTCTCGTAATTTGTCATTAAAGTAGAACATCGTAAACTAAACTTTATCTTAAAATGAATATTTAATTTACTAGATTTTCTCAAACCTCGTCGTAAGTTATGTAGCACATTAAATGCTTTGTGTTATGTTCCCGGAGCCATGTTAAACTGACTTCCTCTTGCACCAAGAGGCGGCGCAGGCAGCACACAGAATACATTAATTTCATGATATTCCTGCTCCTTGAACATTTAGAATGCTAAGATAAGTACTTGATATAATTTTCATGATGAAATGCATTAAAACATGTATTAATCATGTGGGGGCATGGTGGCGTGGAGGTTCCACTGCTGCCTCGCAGCAAAGGGGTCCCAGGTGTTCCCTGCTTTGAATTTGCATGCTTTTCTGGTGGGTTTACTCGGCGTACTTCAGTTTCCTTTCAAAGTCATGTGGGATGTGGGGTTTTGTTATGCTATATTAACCCTGCTAGTGTATGTATTGCTCGTATTCACCCTGCGATGTACTGGTGCCCTGTTCAGGATTTGATCCTGCCTCCCACACAATGCTTGCTGGGATGGGTGCAATCCTGAATGGATGGCATATTTAAACACGTATAATGAAGATTTTTTTTAAAGTTCTGAACACTCCGTGGTCCAAGTTTATAACTAGTTTTAATTTCACAAACACGCATATCGTGTTGTGATTGGTTATGTGGAGAAAGAAAAAGGATAGGAACTGGGGGTTTGGTACGTCAGATAGAGACCGCATGCAAGCATGCAATTAAGAAAGCTTGCTCAGAAGAACATCCATTGATTTCCATGTTTGTGTCTTCGACCACCAGATCACGAACCCAACATTTACACAATATTTAAGTTAAACCTGTGCGATACCCATTCATACATCCAGTTTTTTGTAGCCTCATCACACCTGCCATAAAGTTTACAATGAACGTACACCTGGGGACCCCTTACTGCAAGGGAGCAGCACTACCGCCTCACTACCGTGTATGTTTTAATACCTGCTTTAATGCATTTCATCATGAAAATATCAAGTATTTATCTTAGCATTCTAAATTTTCAGAGAGCAGGAATATCATGAAATTAATGTATTCTGTGTGGCAATCGCTGCCGGCGCCTCCTCTTAGTCCAGAGGAAGTCAGTTTAAGAAGTGCTTAGCGATTAACAACTGGGTTGGGGAACACAACACAAAGCATTTAATGTGCTATATTAATTTATGACGGAGTTTTGAGAAAATCTAGTAAATTAAACATTGATTTTAGGATGAAGTTTAGTTTACGACATTCTACTTTAATGACAAAGTAAACTATGAGAATAAAGTGGAAATGTCGATTTAATCTCGACATAAATGGTGAGAATAAAGTGGAAATGTCAACTTTAATCTCGACATAAGCGTCAAGATTAAAGTGGAAATGTCGAGAATAAAGTCAACATGTAGACTTTATTCTTGACGTATAGTTTTTTTTTTTCTTCACTGTGGCCCTAATACGCTTCTGTAGGGCTATACCACAAATAGCATTATAAATGCAAGTTGCAGTTTTATTATTTATGTATATAGCATAGCTTGAATCAAGGTCCATATTAATGCAATTTGCCTTAATGATGGTTCAGTTGGTAAAGATGTCTCACCAAGTTGCACTTGTTTTATTTTATTTTTATTTGGCGAATACTGTGTAATGCACCTGGGCTTGAAGTAATTGTATTATTACTGGAAGTTCCACTATTATTTATTTTATTGTTATTATTTATTAGTTTAAATATTATGCAGTTTAATGATGGTAAAGTTGTTTAAAAGGTCACTTTATTGTTAACATTAACAAAAAGTGTAGTTGGTTTACAAAAAATATTCACTATTTATTCCTTTTCTAAGACATGTTCAGTGCAATACATCTTTTGACAAGCACCTCTGAACATTTTAGTAAGTCTAAATGCCTCTTTGGATGGTTGAAAATATGTTGTCAAAATTTTGTCTTGAGTTGTTTGCAAAATGTGTTCAATAAAAAGGTTCTATATTTTGACTGCAACTGTCATGCAATGTGATTCCTTCTCTTCATTAGTGCCATCCCCTTGGAAACTATCACTTTGTAGGGCCATGCAAACCTGTATTAATACTTGTGTGCACATTAAAATGTTTTTTTGTACAATGCTCATGACAGTGGAATAGGTTATTCTTATCCAGTCTTCTGCAGTAATTGCAGTGGAAAATGTGGTTAACATCCACTCATGCATGGGAAAAAAATACCGTTAAATACCATGAAACCGGTATAATTTTGAAAAATACCGTGAAATAGAATTTTGGTCATACCGCCCAGCGCTAGATAAGAATATGATGAGACCTCATAAAAATAGTCAGGTGGCAACAGTGGTGGTTGTTGAAAAACAACGCAAGTAGTCCTAAGACTATCTTTACAGAAATGTTGTACATGATTAATAACCTATATTCTTTATAGTAGGCTTTTTGAGTTTAGTAATAATTAGGAGTGTCAGATATCTCTTGTCACACAAGTGTGAGTAGGAGGAAGCTGAATAGACCAAGTGAAGGTAATTACCCACCAGGCCAGGGGGTGGCAGGGTGCACTAAACCTACTTCTGTTGTCTCTACAGGCCAAATACGGGAAAACCTATGTGATCCAACATGAACGACGCCACTTCTGGGTTCTGGCGCCTAGAACGACGCCACTTCTGGGTTCTGGCGCCTAGAACGACACCACTTCTGGGTTCTGGTGCCTAGAACGATGCCACTTCTGGGTTTCGGCGCCTACAATGATGTCACTTACAGGTTTTGGCTTTTAAAGCCACCATCTTTTCACATATCAGATCAGTTGTTTGGAACTCAACCTGTACATTTCAGTGCTGTCTTCAATACCCTATTGCAACCAGGGACAATACATGGGTGGCTGCTCCAAACCTTTTTCGTGTGTTGAGGCTGATTATTTTCACTGTGGTGTAGTCTGCAGGATGGCCTCCTTTTGGAACTGGAAGCCAAACCAAAAAATTGCCAATTGGTCTTTGCGTGAGTCTGCATCCCTAAAGAAATCCTGGCAGATCAAGGGACGCCTTTTACCTCGGAGACATTCAGAGAGACGGCCTTGTTACTGAAAGTAAAACATCTGAAGACCTCGGTATATCATCCTCAAACTGATAGTCTAGTTGAGAGGTTTAATCAAACTCTCAAGCAGATGCTGCGCAAGGTAGTCAGAACTAGGATCAGCTCCTCCCCCTCATCCTTTTTGCATATTGGGAGGTCCCACAGGCCTCCATGGGATTCTTGCCCTTTGAGTTATTATATGGAAAACAACCACGAGATATATTGGATATTTTAAAATAGGGTTGGGAGGAGGAGGCCCTTCCCTCTACAAAGACACTGCGATAGATCTGCATCTTAAAATCTCACATGGAGAAGGTGCAAGCAGCTCAAGTCCGTTGATATAACCATGGTATGTCTCTTCAGGAGTTTTGCCTGGGGAACCGAGTCATGGTTTTAGTCCCTACCTCTCATTACAAATTACTGGCACATTGGCAAGGCCCATATGAAGTTAAGGAGAGGAAGGGGCTGATCGATTATTTGGTTAAACAACCAAATCGTCTACCCAGTGAGTGGATTTATCATGTGAATTTGCTAAAACTGTGGAAGAAAAGGGACCCCGCTCTCTCCTCCTGACAGCCCCGCTCACTATTCGCTCATAAATTAAACTTTAACTTCTGTGATAATTTGACTCAACTCCAACGACAAGAGCTCGAAGCAGTTATCCTGTCTGTCCTGGAGGTAGTAAGTGAGAACCCTGGACGAACCTTTCTGGTTGTGCATGACATTGTGACGAAACCCGGGGTAATAGTCCCAGAACGACCATATCAACTTCCTGAAGCAAAAAAAGCAGAAGTTGAGCTGGAGATCAAACGAATGCTTGGATCTAGGTGTGATAGAGGAGACTTATAGCCCCTGGTACTGTCCTATCATTTTTAGTCAGAAAGCCTGGTGGGAGTTGGAGGTTTTGCAGTGACTTCTGTCGGCTTAATCAAGTCTCCCAATTTGATGCATATTCGATGCTGCAAGTGGACGATCTCCTCAAGCGGCTAGGACAAGCCAAAATTTTGACTACCCTTGATATGACAAAGGGGTACTGGCAGGTTCCCTTAACAGACTCTGCAAAGGAAAAGACAGCGTTTAGTACCCCTAGCGGACACTGGCAGCATCGTGTTCTTCCTTTCGGATTACATGGGGCACCCGTGACCTTTCAACGTCTGGTGGACAAAGTGCTCCGTCCTCATAATCTGTAGTGTGCTTCCTACTTGGATGATGTTGTCATCTATTCCATCACCTGGAAAGAACACCTACAGCAGGTCCGAGCTGTATTGCGGTTGCTAGCGGAGGCCAGTCTTCATATTAATCCAAAGACATGTTACTTTGCATTAGTCGAAGCCAAATATTTAGGTTACCTAGTGGGCCGGTGTATAGTAAGAGCACAGTGCTCCAAAATAGATGCCATATTGAATTGGCCCTGTCCGATGACCAAGAGGCATGTACAGGCCTTTCTTGGCTTAGCGGGCTACTATCGCCAGTTTGTACCCCGTTTTTCTGAGAGAGCCACACCCTTGACCAATCTTACAAGGAAGGGGAAACCGAATCATGTGTTATGGGATGATACAACAGAAGCTGTATTTAGTGACCTAAAACAGGCCCTTATGTCAGCTCCAGTGTTGAAAGCACCTAACTTTTCTTTACCTTTCATCATCCAGACGGACACTTCGGACACAGGTCTTGGAGCCATGCTGAGCCAAAGCGTCGACAGAGTGGAACACCCCATTATGTACCTGAGTCAGCAACTGTTGGACCGTGAAACTAGGTATGCGGCAGTGGAGTGAGAGGCTTTGGCGATTAAATGAGCGATTAATCGGCTGAGGTACTACCTCTTAGGATGTGAAATCACCCCGGTGATGGACCATGCACCTTTACAGTGGATGGCCTTACACAGGGACTCGAACCCATGTGTCATGAGGTGGTTTTTAGACCGACAGCCTTACAAGTTTTTAGTCATTTATCATCAAGGAGTGCTCCAAGCCAATGCCGATACCCTTTCCTGGAGTCTGAGCTGATGGGGGGGGGGGGGGGGCATGTCATACACGTGCGATTAGGAGGAAGCTGAGTGGACCAAGTGAAGGTAATTACCCACCGGGGTAGGGGTTGTCTCTACAGGCCAAATACGGGAAAACTTATCTGATCCAACATCGACGTCACTTCCGTTTTTTGACGACAAAGCTGATGCCACATCTGGTTCTGGCACCTAGAATGGCATCACTTCTGGTTCTGGCCATAGATGATATTGGAACTCAACCAGTGCACTTCAGTGCTGTCTTCAGTACCCTTATGCAGCCAGGGATAATATATGGGTGGCTGCTCCAAACCTTTTTCGTGTGTTGAGGCTGATTATTTTCACACTCTTCATGTTCTTGTCTATGCTGACTCCTTGATGCTGTTGTGAAAGGCTCTGGCTAAATTTTTACTAAGTTGGTTGAGAAAATAGTGAAGAAATGAGTGGATGATGTAGGCAGCAGTAAAGATTAATAGTATTCAATACACAATTGTGGTCTGTGTGTTTAATAAACTTTCAACTTCTATAAATAGTCTGCTTTGAACTATTTTTTCATATGCAGTATACAGTGTATATTTTATTTTAGCTATTATTATTGTTAGTAACACTATTCTACAATGCTGGCTTTTCATTTTTATTATGTATTCTTGCTTTTGTTTTCATCGTTATTGTGCTATAGAAGTCTGTGAGAAAGTATTTCTTTGCCTTTGCCAGTAGAAATAATGAGATTTTTTTTTATTTTTAGCAAAGGGAGTAGTGAAGCTCCTAATTAGGTACTGAAAAAGTGACCAGGAGATAATCATTTAAAAGAAGAAATTAATTAAAAGCTGGACAGTGGTCAAAACCAGCAAGTTAAAATAGGTTAAATGTGTCAGTAGTTAAAGGGTAAACAAAATCAAGGATGAAGTCAAAACTGGAAGAATCTGACACTAGGCCTACTTGGAAAGAAGCTATTGCTAGTAAAGTATTGTTTTCTAAATGAATTTTAACTGAGTGACACTGTCATATTTATACTGGAAGTAACATGGCATCACTGCCTGCATCAAACATGGTGGTGGCAATCAAAAATGACATCAATGAATAAAAAGAAACAGGTTGAACATAAAATAAATCTGTTGCAAAAAATTATTGTAGAGAAGCTGACTGGTGTTTGTATTCATGCATTTTGTGCAGATTCTATCAATGTGGAATTAAAAAGGAAAAATATTTTAAAAATAAACCATACAAAATGTATAATACCAACAACTGCCAAATTGTGGACTCTCTGGAACACCATAGCTGCTGACCTGTTTAATCCAGGAACCTTTTAATTGTTGCTTTGTATAAACTTTACCCCCTGCAGACTTCTGTATTCTGTACATACTGCTCCTTTCAACCAAACAATAATTCCCCATATTAAAGATGACTCTATAATTTAAAAAAAAATACCCTAGCTGAATTGTTTTGTGACTATGAGTAATGACTGTTTCTCTATGTGTGCAGTAAGATCTCAGAAGGAATATTTCCCAGTGAAACCATGTAGTAATTTCCAAACAGAAGTATTTTATATTGGTTTACATGGGCATGACCTTATATTTCTGTAATACATGGCATTTTCAGAGTAACCTCCATATTTTTCTTCAGACAGGTAAAGACAACTTTTACCCAGGTGAGCATAGTTAACTTTTTTGCATCCCTCCGTGCCTTATGTCTTCCTGAGGGAGGGCCTTAGAGATCTAGAAAAATCTGTTGGAGCCTATATTAGCTGTGTGAATCATGGTGCCATGGTATTCTGGGTGTCTTGTTACATTCCTTATAAGGACCCCCAGTTCACAAGTGCTATCACTTTCTGCTCTATCGCAGAGAACTGCTATTCTTAGGCTTTCACTTCAGCCCATCTCAGCAGGCAAGACCTCTCTTCCACTTATTTTAATACATTCATTAGTTTTTCTTTCATTTGCTTTTTTTCTGGCTGCATTATTTGAATACAATTAATTATTTTGCTGCTGCATTAATTTTATTTTTTCATTTTATTGTTTGCATCTATTCTTTTTACAGAGGCTCTTTGCTGCTTGCTCCCCTTTTCCAAGTACTAGGAGGAGAAGCTGAGAAAAAAAGACAACAAAAAAAGTGAAAAAATGGGAAGTTACACAGTGAGCCTCAGTGGACCTGCCCCATGGGGTTTTAGGCTACAAGGTGGAAAAGACTTCAACATGCCTCTCACAATCTCCAGGGTAAGTGCAATTTTTGATAGGTCACAAGCATGCTAATATGTTGGGGGGCTTGGCTTAGAATAAGGAGTTTTAAGAATGCTGTAAGTTTAGCTCCCTGCAGCAATATTAGCATGATCATCAGGTTGCCTGTACATTTTCAAGCAGGGTGTCTATAGTTGTTCATGCATTTTAATATCAATAGAAATACTTAAAAATGTTTACAGTTGCTGTTTAGGACCAGGTTAGTGTCTGTCATCTGCAGATCTTACAACTACAATGTCAATCAGCATTTCAGGGACAGTGGTGATTTTGAAATTTTCTAGCTCTTGAATCTAGTGTTTTGTGTACTTTAATCATTTTAGGCTTATTAGCCACTGAAATGTTATATTCCACAAGTAGATTTTATTATTATTGAGAACTGGTGGTTATTGCATTTTGGAATCTTTATTTCTTAGCTGATGCTGCAGTGCATAATTCAGTTCGCTTAGTGATTCATCCTTTTTTGGGACTGTGAGAATTTAAGTAGTAAAAATAAAGGATATGTTTCATCAGTAAATATTGAAGTAAAATAGGACAGATACTACTTAATCTCTGGAGTGACATAAAGTTTTAAACAGACATTTACTGTAGGTGAATTTGTTTTAAACCTAAAAATCAAATTGCTCCTGAAGCTCATACTTCAAATTACATTGTATGATATTATATATAGCATTTCATAATGATGTATTGTTACTTCATTTTTTTTTTAAGAATCCTTAAATGCAGAAGTATATTAAGATATACAGTTTCTCAGTGGTATGCTAAAAAAATGAATTTAGAATAGTTAGATCTTGGTAGTGTGTTTTCAGAATTCATAAAGGCTTTGGTGGATAGAATATACTTTCTGTAACTACAATTAGAGTTATAGTTCAGAAAAAAATCTGTTAGTGTATTTGATGAGGATTTAGTAAGACATTTGTAAGAGTGTAATGAGAAGTAGTCTATAATGTGTGCTTAGAGCCCCTTGAACCTAGGGAGGATTTAACTACATTAAAATGGAGGAAATGCTAAGAATGGTGCTTGAGCTAATCTATAAATAGTTTTAGCCAGTGAAGTACTTATGAAGACCCTACATTTGCCTCAGATCCTACAGTGAACACTTGTATGTTGAAAAGAAGCAGTATTTGTCTTATAAATGTGTGAATTCCTGGGCTATGCTTCTGAAATAGCAATGATGATCGTTATGGCAGCTAAGATGGAAATAAGCAGGTGGTTCTCAATCCAGACTATCAATATCAGTGAAGTAAGAGCATCAGAAGCTGTTTTAAAGTTGGGATTAAAATACCTGGCAGTAAAATGTTGACTCCTTTCTGAAAATACATGATGGTAAAGAGTGGTTATGATGTCTTTATGCCTCTGAGAAAACGTGTCACTCAAAATACTGCCTGTTAAAACTTGTCAAAAATGCATGGCCTGTTCCTGAAAGGACCCCACACTAGAGTGTGGTATGTCTTTAAAAATATTAATGAAAAAATAGGTTACATTTCCTACAGTGTCTTATAGGTAAGAACAAATCTTTTCTGAAAATACTAGTCTTTAGTAATTGTTAAGTGGAGCGTATCCTTGGCACCACTTGATCTAACAATGTAATTCCCACTAAGACAATGTGTCCCCTAACTGAAACCAGATCATAAGTGTACTTGCACATAAGTGGCACCTGTGTTAAAATACGGTAAATTTTTAATTTAAAGCTTCCCAGGCATTATTGTGAATAATATACAAGCTTGGCTGCTTCCAAGAGATATACTCATGCAACTGGTATAGAAATGGTATATTTCATGTGGCATTATTATTTTCTTAAACATATTCGTGATTTTTCTTAACACCTCTGGAGCATTTTAAAAGTGATGCCGTATTTACACAAGCTGCACCAATTATAGTGTATTCGAGGAGAAATATTTTGTGAAATGAACATTGCTCATCACTTAATGACTCACCTTAGTATTGCTATGTGAAAAATTGCATCAAGACTTTGTTGTGTGATTAGGAATTAGTCCCATTTATACTAAATAAGGAAGCTAATAATTTACATTATATTCATAGACCATATCCAAGCACATGTACAGCATACAAATATGTTGTGGTGTTATTCAATATGCAGAAGAATTACAGTATACAGTACATAACTTTCTAAAGTTGCCCTTCTTTAACTGTAGTCTTACATCGATAGAAATTGTGTGGCTCTCTGGTTGTGCTTCTCCTATTATTTAGTGAAAAATTATATAAAATCAGCTCTTAAATTTTGATATGTTAGAATGTTTTAAATTTGATATTGTATATCATTAAGTAGAATAATGATTCTTGGGAACTTCTGGAAGTGAGATGGAGCACTAATCAATGATGACTCCTACTATCTGTAAAGCACTTGCTAAGAATCATTGCAGGTTTAGAATAAATATAGTTGTTAAGACCAGATCTTTGCTTAATTTTCTCCCATATGTGAAGATTTGTTAAAGGGAGCAAAAACCTTTTTTATCAGCATGCTTTATTTTATCCCTGAGAATGTCTTATGCTTTTCTGTTAATTGATCTAAAATTGTCATACCATGTGGACCATTGTGAATCCTTTGTAAAGACATTTTTTCGAATCCCTTTTTTCTTACGTCTAAGGCCAAACACATTTTATCATGTTAAAATACCTTCCAGATATTTTTTCAAGTAAGAAATTATTCATCATTTTCATTCCGTAGTTTTTAAAACATCCTTTAGGACTAATCTCTGTGCCTAACATAATGAGTAGATGCTAAGTTTAGCGTGTACAAAGTTGCACAGGTAATGCAGTCCAATGCAGAAGTCCTTGTCAATCAAAATTGAACAGGTGAAAACTCATTTTTCTCATCCTAGAGCATGCCATTTCCTATTTGTGTGCAAACGTCTATTTGCTAAAAATACCCTCATACTTGGGAGTTGGGTGGTCACTGAATAAGAATTTCCAGGGGTTGTGCAGAGGAGGAGGGATAACAAGGCCAGTGATGTACTGACCCATACCATCAATGTTAGAGACAACAAACCACCTCTTACCAGCTGTCTTGAACAGACGGCATTCCATGTCAAATAAAACTGTGACCAGATATTTACTAGCCTGAGAGGGGAAAAATACAAATTGTGATCAGTAGCCCAAGTCATATGAAGGCTGATAACCTAGTAACATAGTGACTTTTTAATCTGCCAGACAGCTGCAGGTTACAAAGTTCTAAAGTGATCTCGGCAGTTTAACAGATAGCTACAGTGGGTATAGAAATGAATCGGCCCCCTTCAGAATGTTCAGTTTTTTGCTTTGCACCCTGAAATGAAGGCACACACAAAAAATATTTGTCCAGCTGTATTTACTCAATGTAATGTATACCAGGCAAGTCAAAGATATAATAGCAACAGTTCAGGAACAAAAACACAGTATCACTAAGATGGTTAAATAATCACCTTCCTCCTAAAAATACTTGTAAACTCAATTGGGTGCAACTAATCAGGTTCTCTATTGCACACCAAGCTAATTGGCTCCCACCTGTGATCAGTTGTAATCATTCTGATTTGTTCAGTATAAAAACAGCTACTTGTAGAGTATTCCAGTGCTTGGAAGTGCAACTGAAAGCAAACAGTCAATTAAGGGGGACAAGGCACTATGAAAAGGTCGCGGGGACCTCTAGGGAGTTGGGAGGTTGATGCACAAAATCTCAGAGGCTTTATCAATCCCTAGGAGCACAGTAAAGTCCATAATGAAGAAGTGGAAAGTATATGATACTACTAGGACCCTTCCTGGATTAGGCAGCCCATCCAAACTGGATGGAAGAGTGGAGAGGAAACATGGTCAGAGAGGCTACCAAGAGGTCAATGGCAACTTTGAAGCAGTTACAGGAATTTTTGGCAAAGAGTGGGCATTGTGTATATGTGACAACACTATCAGAAATGTTTCTTGTATGGAAGGGATGCAAGAAAAAGCCATTCCTCCAGAAAAGTCACATTAAGTCTTGTTTGAGCTTTGCCAAAACACACCTTGAAGATTCTGAGGTCAAATGGAAAAAAATGTTGTGGTCCAATGAGAACAACATCGAACTGTTGGGCTTCAATGCAAAATGGTATATCTGATGGAAAGCCAATACAGCTTACCATTTATAGAACACCATACCTACATAAAGTATGGAGGTGGTAATATCCTGTTGTGGGGGTGTTTCTCGGCAGGAGGACTGGGACACTTGTCAAGATAGAAGGAAATTGAATGGGGCAAAATACCATCAAATTCTCAAGGAAAACCAGCTGTCCTCTGCCAGAAAGATGTCAGTGGGAGGAAGGTTCACTTTCAACATGACAGTGACCTGAAGCACACAGCAAAGTTGACCACACGATGGCTAAAGGAAAAAAAAGTTGAATGTCCTAGCGTGGCCTAGTCAGAACTCAGACTGAAACACTTGAAAATCTGTGGAATGATTAAGTTTACAGTCCAACAACAGTCACCATTGAATTTGACTGAGCTTAAACAGGTCTGTAAAGATAAGTGGGGAAATATCATACAGTCTAGATGTGCAAAGCTGTTAGAGAGTATCCGAACAGTCTCATGGCTGTAATCAAAACAAAAGGCATTTCCACAAAGTATTAACATGGGACCGTGATCCTTTAACCATCTCAGTGATTCTGTTTTTTTTTTATTTTGTATTTGTTTTTTCTGAACTTTTGCTATTATATCTTTGACTTGTCTGGTATACTTTACATTGAGTAAATATAGCTGGAAAAATTATGTTTTGTGTGTGTCTTCATTTCAGGCTGCAAAGCAACAAAATGTGAATATTTTGAATTGGGGAGGGATTCTATTCTATACCCACTGTACAGGTATAGTGAAGTCAATAAAGAGTAAGGTTTACATTCCATGTATGCTTGTACAGGAACAGAAGATCTGTTCATAGTTAAGTGACTTGTTGAAAGTACCAATGTGAGGACTTTCTTATAATGTTCTTGTATTTTTATGTCTTTCAAAAATTGCCAAGGTCCCCTTCCTACTGTATATTTACTTAGATTACCCCTGCGAGTGTTCATTTCCATCTGTAAAGAGTATTATTAAGCTCTTGATTTGAGACAATTTTCAAATGAATATGTTATTGCCTGCGGTGGGTTGGCACTCTGCCCGGGATTGGTTCCTGCCTTGTGCCCTGTGTTGGCTGGGATTGGCTCCAGCAGACCCCCATGACCCTGTGTTCGGATTCAGCGGGTTGGATAATGGATGGATGGATATGTTGTTATTGCTTTGTGTTTATGATAAAGCTAAAAAAAAATTCGGACATGAGCGTCAGTAAGCTTTGCATCCTAGGAACCAAGTTGCCCAAGCTATTCTATGGCATTACAGTAATTATTTGCTGCTCTGATGCTGATCTTTCTAATCATTAAATAGGTCATTACAATAGCAATTGATGAGAAGAATTCATAATTAATTGCAGAATTACAATATTAGAGGGTTTTACTAGAGTGTCTTTTTCTCTTGCATGATTTGGCTCAAAAACTAATCAGCATATTTTATAACAGGCTTAAGTTTCAAGTTTGGTATTTTTCTGTCCAGCTGTTTTAGCTCTAGACCGTCCCCAAGAAATTGTGACACACACACACATCATCAAGATATCCATGTTTTCGGTATCAGGGGACCCTAAAACATTGAGGTCTGTCAAAAACCAAAGATCAAATTTTTTGACGAATCTTAAACATTCGATCCTCCCTAATAGGTTATGGTGGGGGACGGTGCAAAGAAAAAAATTCATTCATTTCCTGTATTAGCTATTTTTTTTTCTTTATTGACCCTTGTGTCTTATTTATTATATATTATACATTTAAGTTCCTCTAGTGAAAAGTTTAGTAAATCGTGACTCATGTACCTGCTTATTAAGAACAGTATTCAGTTATTGAACAGGTACAGGTGTAGGTGCAGGATGGCTGCTAAATATGGTATGTAAATAGTTAGAGCATTGATTAGTAAGTTTTCTTATCAGTATATTTGTTAAAAAAAATTATTAGACTGATGTATTTTTCTTGTCTTTAGAATATACTTCTTGTTATTATTTATCACTGTATATTTGTGCTGACACATTTACTCAAGGTATCAGAGAATTACTATTGTTTATATAATATAATAGGCGGCACGGTGGCGCAGTGGGTAGCGCTGCTGCCTCGCAGTTGGGAGATCTGGGGACCTGGGTTCGATTCCCGGGTCCTCCCTGCGTGGAGTTTGCATGTTCTCCCCGTGTCTGCGTGGGTTTCCTCCGGGCGCTCCGGTTTCCTCCCACATTCCAAAAGACATGCAGGTTAGGTGGATTGGCGATTCTAAATTGGCCCTAGTGTGTGCTTGGTGTGTGGGTGTGTTTGTGTGTGTCCTGCGGTGGGTTGGCACCCTGCCCAGGATTGTTTCCTGCCTTGTGCCCTGTGTTGGCTGGGATTGGCTCCAGCAGACCCCCGTGACCCTGTGTTTGGATTCAGCGGGTTGGAAAATGGTTGGATGGATGGATATAATATAATACATTTTTAATAAAGATACCATTAAATTGATTTAGTAATTCACCCAAGCCATCACTAGTGTTAGTGCATGAAATTACTGATTTTTTTTTTATTAATTAATTACACATGATGAAAAAGCCCAATTTTCAGCAGCCATTTCCTTCTGTGTCCTAATGGTAAATATTTTAAACATGACTAATTATTATGGAAAATCTAATGGAGTTTTACCATTAGGACACTGAAGGAATGGTTGCTGAAAATAGTGCCTTGCTGTCATATGTGATTGATTAATAAATTAAAAATCAGTCATTTCAAGCATAAATAGCCATTAGTAACACTAGTAATGTCTTAGATATATTTTTAAATCAATTTAATGATAAATGTAAACATTTTTATCAAGATTATCAAAAATATGAAAATTTATGTGTGATTCCAAACGTTTGAATACTAATATGTATGTGTGAGTATATCATTTGTAGCACAGGTAGGTTAAGTGACTTGCTAAGGGTGGCATGGTTTGTGAGAGATCAGAATTGGATCAGCAACATTGTGGCTTAAAATCCACTGTCCAAGCCAGTAAACTAATGGCTACATACTGTATAATGATTATTTTCAATGTGCTACAGTTTGGCTGAGAACATTGTGTTGCTATCCAATGCAGCTTGGTACCTGATTTATTACCTGTCCAGAATACCTTCTTTGTGAAATTTGTATGTCCTTGTTTTAGTGTACTCCCAGAACTCCACTTTCACAGTCCAAACACATTTTGTTATGTTTATTTGGAACACTTATTTTAGCGCAGTATTTGAGTGTTGTGTGTTTGACTGTGCCCTGTAATGGTTTGACATGTTGTCTTTTGTTAATTCCTGTTTTGCACCTGGTGCTTTCTTAAAAGTCTGCCAAACAGAGAATGAATGGAAGGTTGTTATGGACCGCATTGAGACTGTTCATTGCTGTACGTGGTGTATCAAAGTGTGTCCAAAGAGAAAGTCTGCTTCATGGCAAGAAATCTAGCATAACATTTAAGAGTTAAAACTTGACTTGAAGGGTTACAGGTTAAACTCTTACTCCTGGATTCATTACTTAAATCTGAGCAAGCCAATTAGCCTAAATATAAACTGCTTAAAAAATTTGAACACTTTGAAAACACATCAGATCTCAATTGGGGGAAAAAAAAATCATGCTGGATATCTATACAGATATGGACTGGATAATGTGTTAGGAACAAAACAATGCCACATCGTTTGATGGAAATGAAAATTATCAACATACAGAGGGCTGAATTCAAAGACACCCCGAAAATCAAAGTGAAAAAATAACATGGCAGGCTAGTCCATTTTGCCGAAGTTTCACTGCAGCAACTCAGAATCATACTCAATAGTTTGTATGGCCCCCATGTGCTTGTATACATGCCTACAACATCAGGGCAGGCTCCTAATGAGATGACGAATGGTGTCCTGGGGGATCTCCTCCCAGATCTGGACCAGGGCATCACTGAGGTCCTGAACAGTCTGAGGTGCAGCCTGGCAGCGTTGGATGGACCAAAACATAATGTCCCAGAGGTGCTCTATTGGATTTAGGTCAGGCAAGCGTGGGGGCCAGTCAGGGGAATCAATTCCTTCATCCCCCAGGAACAGCCTGCATACTATCGCCACATGAGGCCGTGTATTGTCATGTACCAGGAAGAACCCAGGACCCACTGCACCAGCATAGGGTCTGACAATGGGTCCAAGGATTTCATCCCGATACCTAATGGCAGTCAAGGTACTGTTCTCTCGCCTGTAGAGATCTGTGCGTCCCTCCATGGATATGCCTCCCCAGACCATCACTGACCCACCACCAAACCAATCATGCTGAATGGTGTTACAGTCAGCATAACATTCTCCACGGCTTCTCCAGACTCTTTCATGTCTGTCACATGTGCTCAGGGTGAACTTGTGAAAAGCAAAGGATGCCAGTAGTGGACCTGCAATTCTGGTATTCTGTGGCAAATGCCAATCGAGCTCCACGGTGCTGGGCAGTGAGCACAGGGCCCACTACAGGACGTCGAGCTCTCAGGCCACCCTCATGAAGTCTGTTTCTGATTGTTTGGTCAGAGACATACACACCAGTGGCCTGCTGGTGGCCATTTTGTATGGCTCTGGCAGTGCTCATTCTGTTCCTCCTTTCCCAAAGGATCATATAATGGTCCTGCTGATAGGATAAGGACCTTCTCTGGTCCTGTACTGCTGTCCTAGAGTAACTGCCTATCTCCTGGAATCTCCTCCACGCCCTTGAGACTGTGCTGGGAGACACAGCAAACCTTCTGGCAATGGCACTTATTTATATGCCATCCTGGAAAAGTTGGACTACCTGCGCAACCTCTGTAGGGTCCAGATATCGCCTTATGCTACCAGTAGTGACACTGACCGTAGCCAAATGCAAAACTAGTGAGAAAACAGTCAGAAAAGATGAGGAGGGAAAAATGTCAGTGGCACCCAGCTGTTAAACCATTCCTATTTTGGGGGTTGTCTCATTGTTGCCCCTCTAGTGCACCTGTTGTTGTTAATTTCATTAACACCAAAGCAGCTGAAACTGATTAACAACCCCATTTGCTACTTAACTGACCAGATCAATATCCCAGAAGTTTCATTGACCTGATGCTATACTCTGATTAAAAAGTGTTCCTTTAATTTTTTGAGCAGTATATTTAAGCGTTCTTTCTGTAATGTTGCTGTGCTTCTGTATATAGAAATTGTAGTAGTATTGAGAAACCTGCTATAAATAAAGATTATACTATTGTTTCACAAATATTTTATTGGTGAAATTGTCAGCTATGCTGATAAAGAATTTATCCTTTGACATTAATGAAAAGCACATAAGTCTGAGAGATAGTGAGTAATGATTTCATATTCTGTGAGAAAAAGAGTGCTTTTTCAACACTTTATAGTTCGATACGTGCTTGAGCAACCCCACCTGGTAAACAAGGTTCAATACCAATCTAGTTAGGATAACTTGGGTAGTTGGTTTGTTATTTATTTTCATGGTAATTTGTACTTTATATTTTTCCTATGGATGGATGCTATTTTTGTAATGCTACTAGCTATCCTTGGAGTTATTTGGGATATGAAAGTGTACCATAAGGGCCCTTATTGTTGCTTGTTGATCTTCTTGCCTTTTATACATGTATAAACAAATTGATATAATTTAAAAAAAATGTGCCATCTAATTTGCATATGTCCAGAGAATGGGAATATATTATTGCATTTTGAATAGAATATGTAAGTAAGAATCTATGTGTGCAAACCACTCTTTGTATTAGGGATGATTGGGGACCTTATTGCACCAAAACCCAGACCACAACTTCTCTAAACAAATCTCTGATTCAAAAAAGATACATACCTTTTTGCAGGCCTTCTGATTCTATAAATCAATCCTTCTCCTCTCCAGTTGAGCTTTGTCCCACTCCTCTCACGAGTCCAACTCACCTGATTGAACAAGGGAGACTCTTTTTAAAGCTGGACCTGGAGTACCTCTGGTATGTCACCAGAATACTTTGGAAGCACTTCCTGGTTGGACGGATAAGGGCAGCAAGCTGCCCCCAAAAGCTCACTCAAGCAGGCTCTGACATCCCCAGCAGCACTATCCACTCAAGCTACATTTCCCATGCAGCCCTATGGGAATTCATTCAAAAGCAATGTCAGAGGTTTGCTGCCATATAGCATACAGAGGGAACCTGTTGACCTGGGAAGCATTCCTTCTCTGTCCTTCAATCATTTTGGCTACTCCCCTAGCATAGGTACCAGCAAATACCCTGATCAGATTGCCTGTCCAATCACCTCTTCCTCAAGTCAAATTCCAGATGATAATTTACTTTCAATAGACATTAAGGCAATGGAAGATGCAGCAGAAAGTTCTCAGTGTAGAGGTATAAACAACATGCTTTATTTAAAAAAAAAAAACAGTACTATGTGTCACTGGTCATGTTTCAGTGTGACGTTTAATTGAGAGCAATTGTTATTCTGAAAATCTCATTAGTTCACAATTGAGGTTTGGTCATACGTTTTTGTAAACATACAAAAAAAAAACTGTAGATATGGTGGAAAATATACTGTAGTTCATAAATCTTAAGATCATATTATCTTTTAGTATGTTAATAATGCTTTTTGTTATGGCCACATATTTTTAAACAATTTTTTTCTGTTGCCGTTGAGATGTATCCAATCTCTAGAGGGGCTTATTTTCTTTCTTTTTTATTGAGTGGCCTATATAAAGTAACAAGCAAGATAAATATCACTGCTGTCAGCCTGTTTGTAATGGCTATGGCATTCTGACCACCAGTACTGAGCTGAGCTGAAGGTCAGGAAACAGCTTCAGTATGTGAAAACTATAAATATTAACTCTGCCTTTCACTGAGATTGACCTGAGACTATTAAAGATGCCATGGACACTGCAGAAATAAATGAGTACAACATACGTTTTTAGAAATTAATCGGTTTACAGTCAATTGCTTAATCAGACATTGCTTTTTGTGTAAAATTTAGATATAGCTGACTACAACAACATCATTTATTTGTATAGCATGTTTACATACAAAGAATTTAGCTCAAAGTGCTTTACAAGATATGAATGAAAAAAGTCTTAAGAAAAGAAAACCAGATTAAATAAGAATAGGAATGAATAAATGTCATACCAAAAATAGAAAATAAGAAAATAATAATTCTTTGCATTTATATAGAGCTTTTCTCACTACTCAAAGCGCTCAGCAATTGCTGGTTAAGGGCCTTGGTTATTGGCATTTACAGGATTCGAACCGGCAACCTTCCGATTGCCAGTGCAGATCCCTAGCATCAGAGCCACCATTCCGCCCAAGAAAAAGTCAATATGCACTCATATAACAGAGATATACAAATAATAGTAAAGTAGAGTCCTTATTTATAGATAATGGGAAGTCTGATAGGAAGGAATTGGATAGGAAATGTGTTTTAAAACGCACTGTGAGGTTTTGACACTAAAACTGAAATGGAGAGTGTACATTGTAGATTTTGTAAGTACCCAAAGATTACCTCCTTTGTACTAAAATATGTGAATTGCATAATTCTAGCATTTGTAATTTATAGTGTTTTATTTTCTCAGAGCCAATTCAACATGGATGCTGTAAACAACAAAATGAGTATTATGCTGTCATTACATTTTTAATGGTAGAGAAGAATGTCTTTGGAGATTAGTATTTTTTAGTCTGACCTGTCCCCTTAATATATCATAGTCAAGAGGTGGGTTGTAAAATTCCACCATGACACTACATACCTCACTGAAAGCCCAAAGTCTAGTAAGTCTTCATCGTCAACAACAGAACAAAATGTTTGCACAGTAATGAGTTAAATTTACTTTTGTTAAGTAAGTGTTGTAATTGAGTGGATTACAGCAGGGGGGGAACACCCCCTAGTGTGTGTGTATATGTGTGTGTGTGTGTGTATATATACAATGCATCCTGAAAGTATTTTACCTTTCAGACTTGAGGCTGTAATTGCTGACAAAGGTGCATCGACAAAGTATTGAGCAAAGTCTGTGAATACTTATGTACATGTGCTTTCTCAATTTTTTTATTATTAATAAATTTGCAAAAACCTCAAGTAAACTTTTTTCACGTTGTCATTATGGGGTGTTGTGTGTAGAATTCTGAGGAAAAAAATGAATTTAATCCATTTTGGAATAAGGCTGTAACATAACAAAATGTGGAAAAAGTGATGCGCCATGAATACTTTCCGGATGTATTGTGTGTGTGTGTGTGTATATATATATAAATATAAAATATTGTGGTACAGTAATCCCTCCTCCATCGCAGGGGTTGCGTTCCAGAGCCACCCGCGAAATAAAAAAATCCGCGAAGTAGAAACCATATGTTTATATGGTTATTTTTATATTGTCATGCTTGGGTCACAGATTTGTGCAGAAACACAGGAGGTTGTAGAGAGACAGGAACGTTATTCAAACACTGCAAACAAACATTTGTCTCTTTTTCAAAAGTTTAAACTGTGCTCCATGACAAGACAGAGATGACAGTTCTGTCTCACAATTAAAAGAATGCAAACATATCTTCCTCTTCAAAGGAGTGTGCGTCAGAAGCAGAGACTGTCATAAAGACAGAGAATGCAAACAAATCAATAGGGCTGTTTTTCTTTTAAGTATGCGAAGCACCGCGGCACAAAGCTGTTGAAGGCGGCAGCTCACACCCCCTCCGTCAGGAGCAGGGAGAGAGAGAGAGATAGATAGAGACAGAGAAAAACAAACATGCAAAAATCAATACGTGCCCTTCGAGCTTTTAAGTATGCGAAGCACCGTGCAGCATGTCGCTTCACTAAGCAGCTGCACAGAAGGTAGCAACGTGAAGATAATCTTTCAGCATTTTTAGACGAGCGTCCGTATCGTCTAGGTGTGCGAACAGCCGCCCTGCTCACACCCCCTACGTCAGGATCAGAGAAAGCGCAAGAGAGAGAAAGAGAAAGTAAGTTGGGTAGCTTCTCAGCCATCTGCCAATAGCGTCCCTTGTATGAAATCAACTGGGCAAACCAACTGAGGAAGCATGTACCAGAAATTAAAAGACCCATTGTCCTCAGAAATCCGCGAACCAGCAAAAAATCCGCGATATATATTTAAATATGCTTACATATAAAATCCGCGATAGAGTGAAGCCGCGAAAGGCGAAGCGCGATATAGCGAGGGATCACTGTATTAGTGCCGACCCGACACAGACTGACAGCGGAGGCACGTAAAAAGTGAAAACACAAACTTTATTTTCTTCAGCAGTGGGACACATCTTCCCCGTGCCCCACTGGCCCAACACAGTCCCCAAAAGCACCCACAGGAAAGAACACACCACACTCTTCTTCCTTCACTCTTCTCAGGCAGCTTCATCATCCTCCTTCCGACTCTGGCATGCTGAGTGGTGGCTGCAGGCTCTTCTTATAACATACCCGGAAGTGCGTCAGATGACTGTCATCATTCTTTTTACCATTAAGTTTTAAAACTTGTCTGACCAATTTATGCTAAAAGTACCATAAATATGTTGGATAGCAAAACAGATTAAATTAAAGCAATAAGTTACTGGTACACTATAGAAAGAAATTTATTTGGGCCATAAATTTTAAGTCTTCAAGAGAAGATGCTTTCAATGCAAGTTCCCTCTATACATTAGTTAGTTAGTTAGTTTGTTTAGTTAACTTCATCAGTTCAATAGAGGAGTGACTAGAGGAGCAGTCATTGGTATAGCAAGAGAAAAACAAAGGAGACGGAGGATCCTGTGCTCCGGATCAGGAGCCCTGACTAATGTTTGCTCATCTTCACTGTTGGATGTCTGTTCTTTAGAAAGTTGGAAATCCAGTTATGTGACCTTGGCCACATTCATAATGAGAAGTTTGCTGTGAAGATCTGGTAAGATGTGAAGTGTCTAAATGCTGCAAGATGTAGTGGAGTGTCATGTTTACTATATCCTCAACAGACCATGTTGGCACAGTAAGCAAACTGTAGTGGGTCAAGGAGAGAATTTGTTACAAACATGAGATACTGAAGAATCAGTTATGCAGATGTCTTCATAATTTTAGAGGTTAGTGCCACTTGCATGTAGTCGGTTAAACTGGAAGCATTTTGCTCCTTAGGCACAGGGTTGATTGTGGGTTCTTAAGGCAGGCAGAGACTTTGCATTTAGAGAAATACTGAATTAAATTTTTTTTATTTTTTTTTGTAAACTCCTCCTCAAGCCGCCACCTTATTGTGGTGGAGGGGTTTGCGTGTCCCAATGATCCTAGGAGCTCTTTTGTTGGGGGTGTTATGCCTCTGGTAGGGCCACCCAAGGCAAACTGGTCCTAGGTGAGGGACAAGACAAAGAGCGGTTCAGAAAACCTCCTATGACGAAGAAAAACTTCGGATGGCATTTTCCCTCGCCTGGGTGTGGGTCACCGAGACCCCCCTTTGGAGCCAGGCCTGGAGGTGGGGCTCGATGGCAAAATCCTGGTGGCTGGGCCTGCACCCATGGGGCTCGGCCGGGCACAGCCCGAAGAGGCAACATGGGTCCCCCTTCCCATGGGCTTACCACCTTTAGGAGAGGCCAAGGAGGTTGGGTGCAGTGTGAGTTGGGTGGTGGCCGAAGGCGGGGACCTTGGCGATCCGATCCTCGGCTACAGAGACTGTGTGTGGTGGGGATGGTGCTCTGCTGACCTCAACTCGGGAAGTTGTGGGTCGGTGGGGGGAGTACTTCGAAGACCTCCTCAATCCCACTAACATGCCTTCCAATGAGGAAGCAGAGCCTGGGGAGTCAGAGTTGGGCTTTCCCACCTCTGGGACTGAGATCATTGAGGTGGTCATAAAACTCCTTGGTGGTAGGGCTCCGGGGGTGGATGAGATATGCCCGGAGTTCTTCAAGGCTCTGGATGTTGTAGGACTGTCTTGGTCGACACGCCTTTGCAACATCGCATGGACATCGAGGACAGTGCCTCTGGATTGGCAGACCGGGGTGGTGGTCCCCATCTTTAAGAAAGGGGACCGGAGGGTGTGTTCCAACTGCAGAGGAATCACACTCCTCAGCCTCCCTGGAAAAGTCTATTCGGGGGTCCTGGAGAGGAGGGTCCATCAGATAGTCGAACCTCGGATTCAGGAGGAACAGTGTGGTTTTCATCCTAGTCGCGGAACAGTGGACCAGCTCTGCACTCTTGGCAGGGTCCTGAAGTGTGCATGGGAGTTTGCCCAAACAGTCTACATGTGTTTTGTGGACTTGGAAAAGGCATTCTACGGTGTTCCTCGGGGAATCCTGTGGGGGGTGCTCCGGGAGTATGGGGTACCGGACCTCCTGATAAGGGCTGTTCGGCCCCTGTACAACCGGTGCCAGAGCTTGGTCCGCATTTCCGGCAGTAAGTCGAACCCGGTAAGAGTTGGACTCTGCCAGGGCTGCCCTTTGTCTCTGATTCTGTTCATAATTTTTATGGACAGAATTTGTAGGCGCAGCCAGGGCATTGAAGGGGTCCGGTTTGGTGGACTCAGGATTGGGTCACTGCTTTTTCCAGATGATGTTGCCCTGTTTGCTTCATCAGGCCGTGATCTTCAGCTCTCACTGGATCGGTTCGCAGTCGAGTGTGAAGTGGCAGGATTGGAAGCGAGATCCTGCCCCAAGTGGAGGAGTTAAAGTATCTCAGGGTCTTGTTCACAAGTGAGGGAAGAATGGAGCGGGAAATAGACATTCGGATTGGTGCGGCATCCGCAGTGATGCGGGCTCTGCATTGGTCTGTTGTGGTGAAAAAGGAGCTGAGCTGCAAGGCAAAGCTCTCAATTTCCCGGTCAATCTACGTTCCTACCCTAACCTATGGTCATGAGCTGTGGGTAGTGACCGAAAGAACGAGATCGTGAATATAAGCGGCTGAAATGAGTTTCCTCCGCAGTGTGTCTGGGCTTTCCCTTAAAGATAGGGTGAGAAGCTCGGTTATCCGGGAGGAGCCTTGAGTAGAGCCACTGCTCCTCTGCATCGAGAGGAGTCAGATGAGGTGACTCGGGCATCTGATCAGGGTGCCTCCTGGACGCTTCCCTGTTGAGGTGTTCTGGGCACGTCTAACCGGGAGGAGGCCCCAGGGAAAACCCAGGACACGCTGGAGGGACTATGTCTCTCGGCTGGCCTGGGGGAGAGGGAAGTCTGGGCATCTCTGCTCAAGCTGCTGCCCCCACGACCCGATCTCGGATAAGCGGAAGAGGATGGATTGATGGATGAATTTTTGTAAAAACAGGTGCAAAGTGATCAAACCAGTGACTTAGTATGGAGGGAATAATGTCTGGACCAGGAGCATTCAAATTCCAACATTTCTGTCTTGGGAAGAGCAAACAAACCTGATGCTCAGAAATGCGCATAGGGGGAGGTTCAATTGAACTGAGAGAGAGATAAATCAGTGCCTTTAGTGTAGAGGAGTGAGGAGTATGCTTCTCAAACTTTTAATTATCACTGTTCTATTGATTAAGTAGAATAGAATTAACCTCTGATGGGATTTTGGGATTTGCATTTGTCATCAATCACTTGTAAAGAATTCCAGGCAGAGAAACATTCATTGGTGGAAACATTGTGTTCTAGCTTGTCTTTATATTTGCTTTTGCCATTCTTAATGCCTAGTTGATAGTTGTACTTTATTTGCAATAGCATAATTATAGTCTGAGTCATTGTCTGAGGCTGAGTTATCCAAAAATGATTACTTAAAAATGTATTTTGGTTTCTGGGGTGTGGTAAAATGACATCCATGGCTGGTATGCGTATTTTAAATAAATAATTACCGCACTTGTGTCTTTTTTTGGGGACGTGGTAGTTTGGCGAGAGCAGTTCCTGTGCGCAATGTGGGAGCATGCAGCCCTGCACTTGGTGCACAGTTGCAGGATCACCTATGACCCTAATTGGCACTGCGAGCTGCTGAATGCTGCTGCTGTACCACATGGTTTTATAAAGAAAGCGCAAGTGCTAGACCAGGGAGGGAAAAAAGAAGAAACGGGCTGATCAGAAAGAGAAAAAAATGAGACAGAGAAAAGAGTCATAACGACAGCATTGGGGAGAGTGGCACGGTCATTGGCCAGCGAGGGAGCAAGGAGCCGACCCGTACTGTCACATGGGGGCTTCTGATATTTATTTGTTACTGAGGACATCTGTTCACAAAGAAACAAACCATCACCCTTATTTCTCCAACAGGCAAGTTTGCAATATAAAAGCAATTTCTTCCCTGGATGACTCATGGGTTAAGGAAACCTGACATTTAGAAGTTGTCGTATGAACAAATATTCTGCACATGCACTTTTTGCTCTGTTATTATATTCATAGTATATTATACAAGTAATTGGTAAAATCTCCTGTTTTGGAGTTAAATTTACTAAACTGGGGTGCACTTTCCGAAAATGAACAATCTTAGTGAATAGCGAATGAGATAAACAACTCGGGTAAAGAATGAATGAGTATTGCAAGTTTTTCCTGAAGCCCATCATTATTTGACATTTAACAAATTAGTTTAATCTACTACTTTGCTGGGCTTCTTCCCAATGTCCACATTAGAAAAGCAGATGGTAGATAAAAGAAACATTTATCCCACACATTTCAGTGGCCAAATATTCGTTTCATTTTCACACCAGACATATGCAAATGTTTTTTTAAAAATAAAAAAAAGTAATGAAAATAAGTTTCAACTGTTAGCTACAATTAATTTAACCTATTAGTTAACTGAAAATATAATATGGCTGAAAGCTTGATGCGACCTCCTTGTAAAAGATAACAGTGCTAGATAACAGAAATAGAAAAAAATGCAACACTTCAGAAATGAGTAGTTAAAACAACATATATTGGATGTGGCAAAAATTAAGAAGTGTTGTTTTCTAATTCTAGTGGAAGCACCCGTGGACTTGTGCAGACACTGGTATCTCATCTTCTACCTGCCCAGAGCATGCTTTACACCAGTGTACATGCTTTGGTGTACAGTGTACAGTGTTCTACCATTCCTCAGCCACTGTTTAGGGATTCAACACTAGAGTTAGCAGGTATTCGCAAAGAGGACAACTTCTTTCTCCCAGTAACCAGCCACCAGCAAACGCATCATCTCTTGTAATATGAAACACTCCAGAGTTGGTCCAGATATAAGCATCATATATACTTCCGTGTCTCTTGGCCACAATGTCTGCAAAAATTCCCTGATGGCCGGTTACATATCACCTAGACATTCAGCACAGAGAACCCTTTTCAGCAGGTATGGATGGAATTCAGTAGGCTGGAAGTATGAAGTGGAATGAGCTTTCACCCACTGCTCCTACAGTACAATGCCAGGTATACCTGCAGTGGTTATGGTATGAAAAACATTTTTAGTATAATGTAATGCTTTGTAGTATTATTATCATTATTTGGCTGAAACCTTTGCCCAAGGTGGCTTACAACATTTCAGATACACTTGGTTAGATTTCATTTGTTTTTCCAGTTGGAGCACAGGCAGGTGAAGTGAAGTACTCATGGTCAAACAGTGTCTGCTTTGGGAATTGAATCTACAACTTCAGGGTTTGTTGCATGCATGTTGCATGCACAGACTTAGACACAGCATCCTTGCTGAGTCCATGAGTATCACCAGCAGTCTGCAGGAGTCCACGGAGAGGTGACAGGAGCTGTACTGTGGGACTGAGGCCAAAATTCCAGTGTGTTCCTCTTTCCAGTTTGTAATGCACCAGACCAAGAAGGGCCAGCCTGTGTTTATTTTTTAATGGTTGATTACTGAGATGGTCCAAAAGGTTCATGTGCACCCACAAAAGAGCATTGAGACTGGTGAGTTGGCTATTTCAAGTGGCATCTCCGATGTAGTTACACAGTTCTCTGCATAGCTGCCATTGACATTGGTGGTACTAAGGCGTGACTCACTTTTTGACTTTAAAGGATGTGATTGATTATATAGTGAATCTGATTAATTAAACTTCTCATTTTTCGCAAATTTATAACATAATTGACAATAATCACAGTAATATGAGTCTCTGTGTTTTTTATGATCTTAGGGCATTTCTAGGGTGATCTCTGTCTCTCTTTATGGCCAAATCACAGGCCAAAGTCCAAATGATGAATAATGTTAAAAATAGTGAGTGTGCTGGTTGCACTTGTTTAGTTTATGAATGACATTAAGTACAACTTTAGTTACGAAGGGTTTCGAGAAACAGTTAATTAACAAATGATCTTAAGTATGAAATAATGATATACTATGCATTACAAAGCATCCGGGAAGCACATCCCTGATGTGTGCAAAAAGAGACAAAATAATAAGTGACAAATGTAAAATACTATTTTATCAAAGATGTGTTCAAGTCATATATTGAACTGTATTGGCCCTAAACCCATCTGTCCATTTTCTACTGTTTATCTCTTCCTGGATCATGGTCATGGGGGCAGCAGTTTAAGTAATCATGCCCAGATATCCCTTTTCCCAGGCACCTCCTCCAACTCCTTCATGTATTTTCTACAGCCCCAAGATGCTCTCCCAGCTGGACATGCCCAAAAGAGGCCCCTAGGGAAATTTCCAGGAGGCATCCTAATCAGATGCATGATCCACCTCAACTGGCTCCTTTCGATGTAGAGGAGCAGCAGCTCTACTTATAGTGAAAAGCAGAAACATTCTGAAAGAGCTCATTCTCTAAGGCTGAGCCCAGACACCCAGCAACAGAAACTTATTTCTGCCATTTACAGTCATATGAAAAAGTTTGGGAACCCCTCTCAGCCTGCATAATAATTTACTCTACTTTCAACAAAAAAGATGACAGTGGCATGTCTTTCATTTCCTAGGAACATCTGAGTACTGGGGTGTTTTCCGAACAAAGGTTTTTAGTGAAGCAGTATTTAGTTGTATTAAATTAAATCAAATGGGAAAAACTGGCTGTGCAAAAATTTGGGTCCCCTTGTAATTTTGCTGATTTGAATGCGTGTAACTGTTCAATACTGATTACTTGCAACACCAAATTGGTTGGATTAGCTCATTAAGCCTTGAACTTCATAGACAGGTGTGTCCAATCATGAGAAAAAGTATTTAAGGTGGTCAGTTGCAAGTTGTGCTTCCCCTTGACTCTCCTCTGAAGAGTGACAGCATGGGATCCTCAAAGCAACTCTCAAAAGATCTGAAAACAAAGATTGTTCAGTATCATGGTTTAGGGGAAGGCTACAAAAAGCTATCTCAGAGGTTTAAACTTTCAGTTTCAACTGTAAGGAATGTAATCAGGAAATGGAAGGCCATAGGCACAGTTGATGTTAAACCCAGGTCTGGCAGGCCAAGAAAAATACAGGAGCGGCATATGTGCAGGATTGTGAGAATGGTTACAGACAACCCACAGATCACCTCCAAAGACCTGCAAGAACATCTTGCTGCAGATAGTGTATCTGTACATGGTTCTACAATTCAGCGCAATTTGCACAAAGAACCTCTGTATGGCACGGTGATGAGAAAGAAGCCCTTTCTGCACTCGCGCCATAAACAGAGTTGCTTATTGTATGCAAATGCTCATTTAGACAAGCCAGATTCATTTTGGAACAAAGTGCTTTGGACTGATGAGACAAAAATTGAGTTATTTGGTCATAACAAAAAGCGCTTTGCATGGCGGAAGAAGAACACCACATTCCAAGAAAAACGCCTGCTACCTACTGTCAAATTTGGTGGAGGTTCCATCCTGCTGTGTGGCTAGTTCAGGGACTGTTGACCTTGTTAAAGTCGAGGGTCGGATGAATTCAACCCAATATCAACAAATTCTTCAGGATAATGTTCAAGCATCAGTCACAAAGTTGAAGTTATGCAGGGGTTGGACATTCCAACAAGACAATGACCCAAAACACAGTTCGAAATCTACAAAGGCATTCATGCAGAGGGAGAAGTACAATGTTCTGGAATGGCCGTCACAGTCCCCTGACTTGAATATCATCGAAAATCTATGGGATGATTTTGAAGCAGGCTGTCCATGCTCAGCAGCCATCAAATTTAACTGAACGAGAGAGATTTTGTATGGACGAATGGTCAAAAATACCTCCATCCAGAATCCAGACACTCATCAAAGCCTTTAGGAGGCGTCTAGAGGCTGTTATATTTGAAAAACAATGCTCAACTAAGTATTGATGTAATATCTCTGTTGGGGTGCCCAAATTTATGCAAATGATTAATTTTGTTATGATGCATATTGCATATTTTCTGTTAATCCAATAAACTTAATGTCACTGCTGAAATACTACTGTTTCCATATGGCATGTCATATATTAAAAGGAAGTTGCTACTTTGAAAGCTCAGCCAATGATAAACAAAAATCCAAAGAATTAAGAGGGGTTCCCAAACTTTTTCATATGACTGTATATCCATCTAGTCCTTACAGTCACCACCCGCAGCTTGTGCCCATAGATGAGGGCAAAAACATAGACCGACTGGTAAATTTGCCTTTTGGCTTAGCTTCATCTTCACCATGACTGACTGATACAACATACTGTAACTGCAAAGACCAGTCCACCCTTTTCCAGCTGAGACTTGGAGGTACTGATACCATCCTGGCAACTGAACCACCCCAGTGTGTGTCTGTCACAGCCTGATGAACCCGGCAAGACCACATCATCCGCAAAAAGCAGAGGTATGATCCTAACGTCACTGAACTGGACACCCTCCTCTCCTTGGCTGTACGTAGATATTCTGTCCATAAAAATTATGAACAGAATTGGTGAAAAAAAATTATTTAACGAAATTATCAGAAATGCTTTCATTTTGAGGACAGAAAATTGCATTTTCAATTATCAAAAGCACAGAAAGGTGTTAAACATATGCTTGTCAGAAATTTTTCATTTGGCAAAACACTACTGAGTTAAGTTGGGATAAGAACATGTTGTTCCACGTGCCTGTTTCCACATGTAAATAAATGTGGTTAAATTCAGCTATTCATGAGGAGTTGTTGTGAGTAAATTTTATATATATGTATATATAATTTATATCTATCTATCTATATACAGTATGTATATATGTGTATATATATGTACTGTATATGTATATATATGTATGTGTGTATATATGTTGTATATGTATGTGTGTGTGTGTATGTATACTAGCAAAATACCTGCGCTTTGAAGCAGAGAAGTAGTGTGTTAAAGAAGTTATGAAAAAGAAAAGGAAACATTTTAAAAATAACATAACATGATTGTCAGTGTAATTGTTGTAGGCTTATTTTAGTATTGAGAGTGAATTTGATGATTGTAAAGAGTTTAATTTATGATTGTAAATGTAGTGTATGAGAAATGCACATTTTTAGGATGTAAGGATCTCTTTGTAAACGACGTTTGCAGTTCTGCCCTCTGGCTGTAAAATGACTAAGCTGTTTGTTGAGCTTACTCTTCAGCATGCAACGTACAGTTTGCCATGTGAGAAGCAATCTTGTGTCAAGTCAATGCTGACCTTTTTTAGAGTCTGGCTCTGTGACTTATTTATTGTCATAGCAAAGCAGACCCTTACTGGAAATTGGAGGCGTTTGAATTGGAATGGGAGGTCAGAGGGTATGAGAGGGATGCGAGGAATAAATAGTCTCCCCTGAGCCAGTTCCAGTGAAGAGAGTTACCTCAATGAGGTTCTTATGCAGAGATTTGATCTGAAGCCTGGTGTCATTGCAAAGTTTGGTGGTTGTAAGTTTCGTAGTAACATAATTGGTGCGCCGACCTTCAAAAGTAGAGTATGCAGAGGCATGCCCGGAGGATTAAGAGTGTGAAGAAACTCTACCGGATAGTGCACTGCGTCCTCTAGTTCTACAACTAACAGAGTCGACAGACTTATATGTTTTTGTTTCAGAAGTTAGTTGGTGAAGTAAAATGGTGTTTATACAGTGCATCCAGAAAGTATTCACAGCGCATCACTTTTTCCGCCTCTTGTTATGTTACAGCCTTATTCCAAAATGGATTAAATTCATTTTTTTCCTCAGAATTCTGCACACAACACCCCATAATGACAACGTGAAAAAGGTTTACTTGAGGTTTTTGCAAATTTATTAAAAATAAAAAAACTGAAAAATCCCATGTACATAAGTATTCACAGCCTTTGCTCAATACTTTGATGATGCACCTTTAGCAGCAATTAAAGCCTCAAGTCTTTTTGAATATGATGCCACAAGCTTGGCACACCTATCCTTGGCCAGTTTTGCCCATTCCTCTTTGCAGCACCTCTCAAGCTCCATCAGGTTGGATGGGAAGCGTCGGTGCACAGCCATTTTAAGATCTCTCCAGAGATGTTCAATCGGATTCAAGTCTGGGCTCTGGCTGGGCCACTCAAGGACATTCACAGAGTTGTCCTGAAGCCACTCCTTTGATATCTTGGCTGTGTGCTTAGGGTCGTTGTCCTGCTGAAAGATGAACCGTCGCCCCAGTCTGAGGTCAAGAGTGCTCTGGAGCAGGTTTTCATCCAGGATGTCTCTGTACATTGCTGCAGTCATCTTTCCCTTTATCCTGACTAGTCTCCCAGTTCCTGCCGCTGAAAAACTTCCCCACAGCATGATGCTGCCACCACCATGCTTCACTGTAGGGATGGTGCCAGGTTTCCTCCAAACGTGACGCCTGGCATTCACACCAAAGAGTTCAATCTTTGTCTCATCAGACCAGAGAATTTTCTTTCTCGTGGTCTGAGAGTCCTTCAGGTGCCTTTTGGCAAACTCCAGGCAGGCTGCCATGTGCCTTTTACTAAGGAGTGGCTTCCGTCTGGCCACTGTACCATACAGGCCTGATTGGTGGATTGCTGCAGAGATGGTTGTCCTTCTGGAAGGTTCTCCTCTCTTCACAGAGGACCTCTGGAGCTCCGACAGAGTGACCATTGGGTTCTTGGTCACCTCCCTGACTAAGGCCCTTCTCCCACGATCGCTCAGTTTAGATGGCCGGCCAGCTCTAGGAAGAGTCCTGGTGGTTTTGAACTTCTTCCACTTATGGATGATGGAGGCCACTGTGCTCATTGGGACCTACAAAGCAGCAGAAATTTTTCTGTAACCTTCCCCAGATATGTGCCTCGAGACAATCCTGTCTCGGAGGTCTAGAGACAATTCCTTTGACTTCATGCTTGGTTTGTGCTCTGACATGAACTGTCAACTATGGGACCTTATATAGACAGGTGTGTGCCTTTCCAAATCATGTCCAATCAACTGAATTTACCACAGGTTAACTCCAATTAAGCTGCAGAAACATCTCAAGGATGATCAGGGGAAACAGGATGCACCTGAGCTCAATTTCGAGCTTCACGGCAAAGGCTGTGAATACTTATGTACATGTGCTTTCTCAATTTTTTTATTTTTAATAAATTTGCAAAAACCTCAAGTAAACTTTTTTCACATTGTCATGTTGTTGTGTGTAGAATTCTGAGGAAAAAAATTAATTTAATCCATTTTGGAATAAGGCTGTGATATAACAAAATGTGGAAAAAGTGATGCGCTGTGAATAATTTCCGGATGCACTGTATGTGAAGTCATGTCATTTTTTGGTGATAGAATAGCTCTCTTCCTCAACCATGAGACGTCCTTTTCATGCAGATTTCGTAGGTTGTAGTAAACATTTTCAATAAGGGTTTGTAAGGTATTCACCATTAGACAGAGATTGTTAGGAACATTGATTTTACAATTCTGTTCAATGAAATTGCCATCACCTATTTTGATGGGGAGAGCAGCAAACTCTTGAAAAGCAGAAGTCAGCACCAGGAAGACGTACGTGGGCAAGTAAGGAAGCCCAACAATGACACCCTTGAAGTGGTGGAGTAAAAGAAAAAGCAGGAGTCACCAGCAGGAAGATATGAAGGAAGGCAAACAATAACAGGCTTGAAGTGGTGAAGTAAAGAAGAAGGGAGCAGTGAGCACAATGAACAGCTGAGGAAAGTAAGGAAGGGAGTGAGGAGGTATGTGAGCGTGGGATGTTGTTAATGTATATAGGCAGGGAGCCAACCACGTGGTAGGTGCGGAAAAAGGAAGGGGGACCGGGGGCGGCCCTTTTGCGTCTCTGCCGTGATATAAATCGTCTGTTAACGGAAATAAGGTATGAACTGCCAAAAGGAGAGGTCAGTTCCTAAAGTTCCTTACGGCATCATGGTGAGAACCGCCAAAAAGATGACGTTATTTTCGAAAGTTTGTTATGGAGCACAGCATGAAATGAAACATACTTGACGTTTGTAAGCACAATGTAAAGGATGAGCATGGGAAATGTGGGCTTCCTACATATATTGGAAGTCACAGAGTAGTGAGGAGGGGTTTCCCCTATCTATATATACAGTTTAGGGGGTACACCCATTCTCCCCACCCCCCCCACCCACCCTCTTGGGTGTTGCAATAGGACATGAAACATGCCTAACTTTTATAAGTACACTGCAAGGAATGAGCACGCAAAATTTCAGCTTCCCACCTATATGGAAAGTGGGAGAATTAGTGATGGGTCAGTGAGGGCTTTGCCTTTTATATATATATATAGTACATATATAGATACATTTTTGCATTCTTCTTCTTTCGGCTGCTCCCGTTAGGGGTTGCCACATCTTCTTCCATATCTTTCTGTCCTCTGCATCTTGCTCTGTTAAACCCATCACCTGCATGTCCTCTCTCACCACATCCATAAACCTTCACTTAGGCCTTCCTCTTTTCCTCTTCCCTGGCAGCGCTATCCTTAGCATCCTTCTCCCAATATACCCAGCATCTCTTCTCTGCACATGTCCAAACCAACGCAATCTCGCCTCTCTGACTTTGTCTCCCAACCGTCCAACTTGAGCTGACCCTCTAATGCAGAGGTCCCCAACCTTTTTGACAGCAAGGACCACTTTATTAGATGCAAATTTTTCCACGGACCGGTCGGGGGGGGCAGTTTTATACACAATTTACATAACATTTCTATTATTATTAAGCAGTTCGCATACGTTTGTAACCTGAGATTTTTCTTCTTTTTTTGCATATAACAAAGACATATGCTTTGCATTTGCCATTCCAACAGATTGCACATCACAAACATTAACACTGTTATCGTTTTTTTCGTGTCTGCCGTTTCTATAGGAGGGTGACAATGAGTTAAATTCCAATGGATGTTTTTCAAATGTTGACAAGCAATAAGCAAAAGGTATCACTGAAAACCACAGAAAACAAAAACAGCAAAAAAAAAAAACAGTACGAGGAAAGTTCGAAGAAAGAATTTTTTTTACAATGTTTTTGTTTGGGGATCGTTGTGCAAACGTGCACATCTGAGCTGCGACCACAGATCTAACTGCTCTGTGGATGATTCATTCAGACATTTCAAGGTCACTTCATTGTAATGAAAGCATCTGCTGAATGTACTTCGTAGTAACGCGATTTCTATAGACTCGTGTCATATGGGGAAACTGTCGGGACCGTAACAATACTTTGTTGTAATACTCTCTCACCTCGGTCTCTCTCCTCTCTCTGCGCCGCTGCAAAGCCGCGCCCGCCAAGCGTTCTGAAAAGTCTGAGTGAGTGTCCGTTGCCGGCAGTTCTCTCGCGGCCCGGCTGTCAGACGGCTACGGCCCGGGAGTGGGTCGCGGACCGGTGTTTGGGGACCCCTGCTCTAATGTACTCATTTCTAATCCTATCCAACCTTGTCACACCCAGTGCAAATTTTAGCATCTTCAACTCTGCTACCTCCAGCTCTGTCTCTTGCTTTCTGGTCAGTACTACTGTCTCCAACCCATATAACATAGCTGGTCTCACTACCATCCTGTAGACCTTCCCTTTCACTCTTGCTGATACCCGTCTGTCACAAATTACTCCTGACACTCTTCTCCACCCATTCCACCCTGTCTGCACTCTCTTTTTCACCTCTCTTCCACAATCCCCATTACTCTGTACTGTTGATCCCAAGTATTTAAACTCATCCACCTTCGCCAACTCTACTCCCTGCATCCTCACCATTCCACTGACCTCCCTCTCATTTACACACATGTATTTTGTCTTGTTCCTACTGACCTTCATTCCTTTCCTCTCTAGAGCATATCTCTACCTCTCCAGGGTCTCCTCAACCTACTCCCTACTATCGCTACAGATCACAATGTCATCAGCAAACATCATAGTCCACGGGGACTTCTGTCTAATCTCGTCTGTCAACCTGTCCATCACCTTTGCAAATAAGAAAGGGCTCAGAGCCGATCCCTGATGTAATCCCTCCTCCAACTTGAATGCATCGTCACTGCAACCACAGACCTCATCACTGTCACACTTACCTCGTACATATCCTGTACAACTCTTGCGTACTTTTCTGCCACTCCCGACTTCCTCATACAATACCACAGCTCCTCTCGAGGCACCCTGTCATATGCTTTCTCCAGGTCCACAAAGACGCAATGCAACTCCTTCTGGCCTTCTCTAAACTTTTCCATCAATGTCCTCAGAGCAAACATTGCATCAGTGGTGCTCTTTCTTGGGATGAAACCATACTGCTGCTCACTAATCATCACTTCACTTCTTAACCTAGCTTTCACTACTCTTTCCCATAACTTCATGCTGTGGCTCATCAATTTTATTCCCCTGTAGTTACTGCAGTCCTGCACATCCCCCTTATTCTTAAATATCGGCACCAGTACACTTCTTCTCCACTCCTCAGGCATCCTCTCACTTTCCAACATTCCATTAAACAATCTGGTTAAAAACTCCACTACCATTTCTCCTAAACACCTCCATTCTTCCATAGGTATGTCATCTGGACCAACGGCCTTTCCATTTTTCATCCTCTTCATAGCTGTCCTTACTTCCTCCTTGCTAATCCATTGCACTTCCTGATTCACTATCTCCACATCATCCAGACTCTTCTCTCACTCATTCTCTTCATTCATCAGCCTCTCAAAGTACTCTTTCCATCTGCTCAACACACTCTCCTCGCTTGTGAGTACGTTTCCATCTTTATCCTTTATCACCCTAATCTGCTGCACATCTTTCCCAGCTCAGTCCCTCTGTCTAGCCAATCGGTACAGGTCCTTTTCTCCCTCCTTAGTGTCCAACCTCTCATACAACTCATCATATGCCTTTTCTTTAGCCTTTGCCACCTCTCTCTTCACCTTGCACCTTATCTCCATGTGCTCTTGTCTACTTTCTGCATCTCTCTGACTATCCCACTTTCCCATCCTCTTCCTCTGTATACTCTCCTGTATTTCCTTTTCCTCCTTCCTCTTTCCAGATGTCACACCAAGCACCCTTCTTGCTGTCACCCTTACTACATCTGCTGTAGTTTCCCAGCTGTCTGGTAACTCTGCACTGCCACCCAGTGCCTGTCTCACCTCCTCCCTAAACTCAACCTTGCAGTCATCCTTTTTCAACTTCCATCTTTTGATCCTTGGCTCTGCCCTCACTCTCTTCCTGTTCTTGATCTGCAACGTCATCCTACAGACCACCATCCTATGTTGCTTAACTACACTTTCCCCTGCCACCACTTTGCAGTCTTCAATCTCCTTCAGATCAACTCTTCTGCATAGGATGTAATCTACCTGTGTGCATCTTCCTCCACTCTTGTACGTAACCCTATGTTCCTCCCTCTTCTTAAAATACGTATTCACCACAGCCATGTCCATCCTTTTGGCAAAATGCACTATCCTCTGACCTTCTTCATTCCTCTCCTTGACACCATACCTACCCATCACCTCCTCGTCTCCACTGTTCCCTTCACCAACATGCCCATTGAAATCCGCTCCAATCACCACTTTCTGTCCCTTGGATACACTGTTCATCACTTCATCCAGCTCACTCCAAAAATCTTCTTTCTCACCCATTTCCAGAGGTGGGTAGAGTAGCCAAAGATTGCACTCAAGTAAGAGTAGCGTTACTTCAAAATAATATTACTCAAATAGAAGTAAAAAGTAGTCATCCAAAAAATAAGTAAGAGTAAAAAAGTATTTGGTGACAAGACAAATCAAGTACTGAGTAACTGTTTGAACATAATAAAGGATTTATTTTTTAGAAATGTTGTAATAAGACAGACAAAAATATAAAATAATGTCCAAATTCTGCTATTTCCAAATAATAAAATAAAAATGAGTACAAATAAATAACATCTTTACAAAATAAAGATGCACAAATAACACAAAGTTCCAAATCTCAGTTTTTCACAACAAAGCTTTTGAAGCCAATACCTACAGCAGTTAAAATATATGTTTGAACAGTGCAAACTACTTACAGTTTCAAGATATACTGTACACTGACAGTATAGTACTGTATATTCACTTTGTGGTGTAGCGGGTCCGCAGTTTCAAATCCATAAAGCCGTGTCACTCTCAATAGGCGCAATTGCACAACCGCGGGGAGTTAATGAGGTAGTCGGAGCGAGTCACACCTGCACGTGCGGGTGCAATCGTTCTCAATTGCTTCATTGGCTTTCTGCAGCATGTGATTAAGGCCCGTGGAGACGGGAGTGTATATATACGGGTCGGCACACAAAAAACTTGCCCTCCAAATAGCAAAGCTGATAGAAAATAACATTAGAACAAGGCAGCTTGTGCACGTACAAGAAGTCTCACTTTACCATGATTGTCTGTGTCTGTGCATGTTTGGTTAAAACATGCTTGTTCTTCACTCAGTGAAGTGAGGTTTAAGCTTCAGCAGGAGTTGGCTCTCAAGGTTCTTGCAGTGAAGCTGTGCGTTTAGCAGTGAACAGGAGCCCCGCATGACTAAAAGTCTCTCACAGGCTGCAGATGCAGGAAGTTTGTATGTGGTCATGTGACTGCATGGCTACGTCTGATTGGTGAAACGGAGTCATGTGATTATTGTTGCTACGTCTGATTGGTGAAACAGTCATGCAGTAGATCCACTGGCGACTTCTCTCTGGCAAAAATAGCGTGTATGATGTGTAAATGAAAAAAGTAATGAGTCGAGTGTTGCCCAATGTAGCAGAGTAAGAGTAGCATTTCTTCTTCACAAATGTACTCAAATAAAAGTAAAAAGTATGGTGCAGTAAAACTACTCTTAGAAGCAGGGCCAGATTTTCCTTTAGGCTAACTAGGCTTCAGCCTAGGGCCTCAAGATCAAGAGGGGCCTACATTCAAATTGTTAGCAAAATTTTATTATCTCTCATGTAATTTACAAACTTAAAAATGGAAGGTGAAAGGGCCTCATAAGTGGAATAGCCTAGGGCCTCTTTTCATATAAATCCGGCCCTGCTTAGAAGTACAATTTTTTTTAAAAAGTTACTCAAGTAAATGTAAAACGTTACTACCCTCCTCTGCCCATTGCACACCCAACTTGCGGTGAATATGCACTAACAACATCACACCTCCTATCATCACACCTCCAATTTCCAGCTTCATAATCTTTACTCTGCCTGACACTCTTTTCACCTCCAAAACACTCTTGACATACTGTTCCTTCAGAATAACTCCTACCCCATTTCTCCTTCCATCCACAGCATGATAGAACAATTTGAATTCACCTCCAATCCACCTGGCCTTACACCCCTTCCATTTAGTCTCTTGCACGCACAATATATCGACCTTCCTTCTCTCCATCATATCTGCTAACTCTCTTCCCTTACCAGTCATACTGCCAACATTCAAAGTTCCTACCCTCAGTTCCACTCTCTTTACTTTCCTCCTCTCCTCCTGCCTCCGGACACATCTCCCCCTTCTTCTTCTTCTTCAGCCAACAGTAGCCCAATTTCCGCCAGCACCTTGTACAGTACTGGTGGTGGTCATTGTTAACCCGGGGCTCGACCGATCCGGTATGGAAATTTGCATTGTTGTCTGCATATTGATTTGGCAAAATTTTACACTGGACGCCCTTCCTGACGTAACTCTCCCCATTTATCCGGGCTTGGGACCGGCACGAAGAAACACTTGTTTGTGCCTCCCCTGTGGCTGGGTTTAATATATACATTTTTGCATTATTTGTTGGAAATTACTGATGGTTATTATTGCTGTTTGGAATTGTTACGGTGGCGCAGTGGGTAGCGCTGCTGCCTCGCATTTAGGAGACCTGGGTTCGCTTCCCAGGTCCTCCCTGTGTGGAGTTTGCATGTTCTCCCCGTGTCTGCGTGGGTTTCCTCCGGGTACTCCGATTTCCTCCCACAGTCCAAAGACATGCAGGTTAGGTGCATTGGCAATCCTAAATTGTCCCTAGTGTGTGCTTGGTGTGTGTGTGTGTGCTCTGTGGTAGGCTGGCGCCCTGCCCGGGGTTTGTTTCCTGAATTGTGCCCTGTGTTGGCTGGGATTGGCTCCAGCAGACCCCCGTGACCCTGTGTTAGGATATAGCGGGGTGGATAATGGATGGATGGATGGATGGAATTGTTGAATATATAATTGATGTTAATTTTTAATTTCATTATCACCTTCATTGAGTTAACATTATTTCATTACTTGTGGCGACTGGTGCCACTGTCCTCCTCCCTGGTTGCTAATTTATCTGCCACATTCAAAGTTTCAAATATTAACATGCTCAGTGATTAATTTTCTTTTAAACAAAAGTTGCACAGCATTCTTCTTGCTTGTGTGCTATTAATGTAAAAATGCAACAAAACCATTATTTGCAGTGTATAACGGTGATTCATGAAGACCTATTCCTAAATATATGAACATTTGATTTCTCATAGTTGACAAAGACTGAACTTACAGTAAGTATTTAACGCTTGCATTGTGTCCATGCTCCTTTGTTCAATTATAAAATGTCCTATATATTAGTTCATCACTGTGATGCTGTAATGCCCTGAAGCAATTCCATGGAGGAATCATCCCACCAAGAATCTAGTATTTTCTTGCCAACTAGTTTTTCCTGTCTTACCTTGCAAAGTTCAGACACGGATAAATTAGCTTTTCTGCCTTGTAAGATGGCAACCATAATGTTCCTTGCACATAGCTATAGTATCAGCCCTGGGACTGTGCCTCTTCCAATATCCATCAGTGTACCAATGATAACCATAAATGTTAAAACTAAAGTGCAAGCAAAAAAATAATGCTAATAAAACCAAAACAGTGCAAAATAATACACATTCTGACAACTTTCAGTTACTGTTCATCTCAAAGAAACATTGGTTATTTGTAATAGAGGCTAGGAAAAGCCTTCTGGATTTCAACAGTTGACTATGTCAAGCATTATTATCTCAATAAATGCACTGTTATAAAATTTTATTTTTTATTTTGTGAAGGATGGTTGCCTGAGCCCTGGGTGCGGGATGGGATGATGTCAAAACCTCACATCACAATTACATTAACAATATAATTATGGTTTTCTGCATTATCACAATATTGTTAAAATAGGGTAGTTTTTTTTACCACATTTTATATTGAGAGAGAACATACATTTTTTATCATTTAAAAAACAAAGTTCATTATCTCAGATATTTTAAATGAGTTATTTAATGTCAAATGCTAAATATACATAAATAAACCACTCATAAGTTACATGAACAGCATTTATGTCCATTTTGAAATAACCACAAGTAATACATACAAAATACTGATTTTTAGCAATATAAAAACACCTTCATAAACCACTCAAATATGCACCTGCTAACATTTAAAGGTCATAATGTAAACAAATGAAATGAGCATCACTGATTTGAATCTCTTCATAAAGAAATAAAGTGTATATGTATTCAGTTTCCTGTATTGTAAATTAAAATATAGAAATATCAACATGTTTACTTTGTTCAGTTTAGTTTGTGGTCTGTCAGGGGAGTCAATGTGCCCACTGACATAGAACAGTTTCTCTGATGGTATACTTTGTGCTGGAATGCATAAAAGTGTCCTGGTAACCTTATTAAGATGGTTGATGGGATGACAATAAAAGATAACTTAAATGTATGAGAATTGTAATCCAAGCAAAACTTCTGTTCAATTCTATCAGTGCAGCTACTAATTACACGTATGTAATTAAATTTAACACAACATATTTGCTTTCAATGGTGGTGTTTGGTCAGATGGCTGTTTCAATGCTCTTGTCTATCCAAAAGGTCCTTTTCACACAGTTTATCCATAAATCTCCAGTCATTAATTCACACATTCAGGATGACCTGAATGTATGAATACAGCTGCTCTGGAAAACTTCTAATGCTATGGATTTACCTGTGTATATGATAGACCATTTGCACTTTATGCTTTTATATTAATTTCTTTAGAGATTTCCTTTCTCTCACTTTTTTTCCTTTTTTTTTAGTTGTTGAGTGTCTTGTAAAATTTTGAGTAGTTATCAGCCACCCTTTAAAATAGTTTGTTGTTTCTTCTATTTAAAATTTAAATAAATGTAGAGATTTCCACTTTAGCCAAAAAGGCAGATATATTTGCAAAAAAAAAAATATTGAATGTAAAATACATGTTTTTGCCAGCATAATTTATTTTTTCCATCAACGCTATTATATTTTTACTGTCAGAGCATAATTTTCTGCAGATTTAAGGCAGTAGTTGAGCAATCTGCATAAATCCGAGATATTTAGTTAAAATACAGTTAATATATTCTTTGCTTTGGTGGCACAGTAGTTCATACTGATTAGCATTGCCATTTTACAGATCCATAGTACTCCATTCAAATCCAGTATGTGGAGATTGCATGTTCTTCCTGTTTCATGTGGGTTTTTTGGGGTACTTCAGTTTTTCCCCCATAATGTGAAAGCCTTTAGGTTTGGTTTAATAGTTCTAGTGGGCGTTTGGGTCTGTGTGTGTGTGGACCTTACAGTGGACTGGTACCTTGTCTAGGCCCTTTTCTTGCATTATGCCCAGTACTGCCAGGATAGGCTCTTTTTCCCTGCTCTCCTGAATTGGAGTAAATGGGGTTGAGACTACTGTATAGCTTTGTTAGTTTAACAGTGAACATATTTGTTTTGAGATTATGGTGAACTGTTGCCAAAACCAAAGGACATTTCTAAAAGACCATAACAGAATGTAAAGGTGAATTGTGTTATCACAGGGAAAGGCAACCTAGAAAGTCATCATTACTCTGCTGGATTATCCTTCTTTCAAGAGTTAGCAAGATTTTCTTGAACTTATCCTTAACCATTGTTCATCATTTTGTGTGTGTCACAGATTTTACTTTTCAGTTTCAGTTTTAAAAGCAGTCAACATTTTAAAGAAGTGACGATCATCAGTGTCTTTAAATCTAGTCACAATGTAACTACAACTAATTTGTATTGCCTGCTTGGTTAAATCCTGGTATTTACAACATACATGTAAATATGTGAGTATGAAAAGTAAACATAATTGAAATACGTGAATGTTCATTTCATGCTGAAAAATAAAAAATGAAAATGCTTTATTCTGGCTGTTGAGTCCTCATCAGGCATATGCAGAGGAAATATAGAGGTGATTTAGAAAAAAGAACTATGCTAGAGAAGAAGCAAAGAGTTGAAGACAAGAGTGAGTGGAAAAATTGCTATCAGAGAAGATACATGTTTAGGTTAAAAATTATCAAAAAATTTTGTGGCTGTTTAGGCCTTCCCCTTTACCACTTGCCTGGCAGCTCTATCCTTAACATCTTTTTCCCAATATACCCAGCATCTCTACTCTGCACATGTCCAAACCAATGCAATCTCACCTCTCTGACTTTGTTTCCAAACCGTCCAACCTGAGCTGACCCTCTAATGGAATCGTTCCTAATCCTATCGATCCTTGTCACACTCAGTGCAAATCTTAATCTCTGCCAGCTCCAGCTCTGTCTCCTGTTTTTTGGTCAGTGCCACCGTCTCCAACTCATATAACATAGCTGATCTCACTACTGTCCTGTAGACCTTCCCTTTCACTCTTGCTGATACCCATCTGTCACAAATTACTCCTGACGCTCTTCTCCATCCATTCCACCCTGCCTGCACTCTTTTTCACCACTCTTCCACAATCCCCGTTACACTGTACAGTTGATCCCAAGCATTTAAAACTCATCCACCTTTGACAACTCTACTCCCTGCATCCTTGCCAATCCAATGACCTCTCTCTCATTTTCATACATGTATTCTGTCTTGTTCCTACTGACCTTCATTCCTCAGCAGACATCATATTCCAAGGGAATTCCTATCTAATTTTTTCTGTCAACCTGTCCATCACAATTGCAAATAAGAAAGAGCTCAGAACCGATTCCTGATGTAATCCCACTTCAACATTGAATGCATCTGTCACTCCTACTGCAGACCTCACCACTGTCACACTTCCCTCGTGCATATCCTGTACAACTCTTACATACTTCTCTGCCACTCCTGACTTCTTCATACAATACCGCAGTTCCTCTTGAGGCACCCTGTCATATGCTTTCGCCAGGTCCACAAAGACGCAATGCAACTTCTTCTGGCCTTCTCTATACTCTCCATCAATACCCTCAGAGCAAACATTGCATCTGTGGTGCTCTTTAATGGCATAAACCCATACTGCAGCTCACTAATCATCACCTCCCTCCTCAACCTAGCTTCCACTACTCTTGCCCATAAGTTCTTGCTGTGGCTTATCAACTTTATCCCCTGTAGATACGAAAGCTCTGCACATTCCCCTTATTCTTAAAAATTGGTACCAGTGCACTTCTTCTCCACTCCTCAGGCATACTCTCACTTTCCAAGATTCCATTAAACAATCTGGTTAAAAACTCCACTGCCATCTCTCCTAAACACATCCATGCTTCCATGGGAAAGTCATCTAAAACCAACGGCATTTCAATTCTTCAGCCTGTTCTGAGCTATCCTTACTTCTTTCTTGCTAATCTGTTCTCAGGAATTCTTTCCTTCTGCTCAACACACCCTCCTTGCTTGTGAGTACGTTTCCATCTTTATCATTTATCACCCTAACCTGCTGCACATCTTTCCCAGCTCAGTCCCTCTATCTAGCCAATCATTACAAGTCATTTTCTCCCTCCTTGGTGTCCAGTCTACAACTCATCATGCACCTTTTCTTTAGTCTTCACCATCTCTCACTTCACCTTATGCCTTATCTCATTCTACTCTTGTCTACATTCTGCATCTCTCTGACTATCCCACTTCTTCTTTGACAATCTCTGCCTCTGTATACTCTCCTGTACTTCCCTATTCCACCACCAGGTTTCCTTTTCCTCCTTCCTTTATCCAAATGTCACTCCAAGCGCCCTTCTTGCTGTCAACCTTACTATTTTGTCTGTAGTTGCCCAGCTGTCTGGTAACTCATCACTGCCACCCAGTGCCTGTCTTACCTCTTCCCTGAACTCTTCCTGTTTCAACTTCCGCCATTTCATCTTTGGATCTGCACTCACTCTCCTCCTCTTCTTGATCTCCGTCATCCTACAGACCACCATCCTATGCTGCCTAACTACACTTTCCCCTGCCACTACTTTGCAATCTTCAATCTTCTTCAGATGGACCCTACTGCATAGGATATAATGTACCTATGTGCATCTTCCTCAGCTCTTGTATGTCATCCTATGTTCCTCCCTTTTCTTAAAATATGTATTCACCACAGTCATGTCTATCCTTTTCACAAAATCCACTATCATCTGATCTTTTTCATTCCTCTCCTTGACACCATAACTACCCATCACCTCCTCATCTCTGTTCCCTTCACCATGTCCATTGAAATCTGCTTCAATCACCACTCTCTGTCCCTTGGATACACTGTCCATCACTTCATCCAACTCACTACAGAAATCTTTCTCATCCATTGCACACCCAGCTTGCAGGGCATATGCACTAACAACATTCATCATCATACCTTCAGTTTCCAGCTTCATAATCATCACTCTGTCTGACACTTTTTTCACATCCAAAACACTCTTGACATACTGTTTCTTCAGAATAACCCCTACCCCATTTCTCCTCCCATCCACAACACTCTTGCATGCACAATATATCAACTTTCTTTCTCTCATACTGCCAACATTCAAAGTTCCTACCCTGAGTTCCACTTTCTTTACCTTCCTCCTCTCCTTCTCCCTCTGGGCACGTCTTCTCCTTCTTCGGCCAACAGTAGCCCTATTTTGGCCAGAACCCTGTTGGCTAACAGTATTGGTGGCAGCCATTGTTAACCCGGGCCTCGACCAATCCAGTATGGAAATCTGTATTGTTGTCCGCATATTGATCTGGCAAAATTTTATACCAGATGGCATTCCTGACGTAACTCTTCCCACTTATCTGGGCTTGGGACCAGCACAAAGAAACAATTTTTAACTAAATGTGAAATAATGTTGAGTGAGTGAGTGAATGAGTCAGTCATCTATGCATTATGTACTAAACGTACTAAATTCTTTCCTGTTATTACTCCTAAAGCTTACTTTAGAGGGTCTTGATATCTTTGTAGTTTCATTGCTTTCAGTTTCCTCATTAAAGTCTCATTACTCTTTACTCATTTTTAAATGTTTCCATATAAAGTCAGTCAGTCAGTCATTTTCCAACCTGCTTTATCCTAACACAGGATCACGGGGGTCTGCTGGAGCCAATCCCAGCCAACACAGAGCGTAAAGCAGGAACAAATCCCAAGCAGGGCGCCAACCACCGCAGTTCCATATAAAGTGAAGGTCAAAAATAAATTTTTTATATTAAGTACCGGTATATAACATCTGAGAAGAGTTCCTTTTTTCATTTCGCTGAATATTTTGAATTAGTAGCTGAGGTATTTCTAATAGGCTAGGCAGAAGACTGCAGGGGGCGGCGCAGTGGGTAGCGCTGCTGCCTCGCAGTTAGGAGACCCTGGTTCGCTTCCCGGGTCCTCCCTGCATGGAATTTGCATGTTCTCCCCGTGTCTGTGTGAGTGCTTGGTGGTGCTCTGCCCGGGGTTTGTTTCCTACCTTGCACCCTATGTTGGCTGGGATTAGCTCCAGCAGACCCCCCGTGACCCTGTAGTTATGATATAGAGGGTTGGATAATGGATGGATGGAAGACTGCAGGATGTACCATTTGATTATTTTGTCTACTTTTAACCTCTTATTTTCAGGTTTAGTAGGGTGTTTACTCTATGGTTAACATCCACTATTGTTTTAAGCAATGTATTTTTCCAATAAAATCATAGCACTGTTTTCCCTTTTTCAATTACAGATTACCCCTGGCAGCAAGGCTGCCCAAGCTAATTTGAGCCAAGGTGACATCATTGTGGCAATCGATGGAGTAAGCACTGATGGAATGACCCATCTGGAGGCGCAGAATAAAATTAAAAGTGCCAGTTACAATCTGGCCCTCAGTATGCAGAGGTAGCTGCAGTCCTTTTTATATTGCCTTACATTTTTCCAATGACATTTTTACAGAAAATTTAGTCTTTATATGTAAGGGTTGTGGCTCTTCTTTTATTTAAATACTAATTTGTCATTTAAACGTAACTTGTTGCTTAATTAAACTATTTGCTATCCTGACTAATTACAGAATTAATCTGCAATATAAAATGTATTTTATGTGCATTTTTGTTTTATTTTTAAACAGCTGTAATTTGCCATGTAGTCTACTTATTTTACAGTAGACTACTGTATCATTTTTAGCACTGAGGTTTCAAATCTTTTTTTAGTGAACACCCAATGTTATAAATAAATTTCAGAGCATATTCACTGTTAATTAACTTTTAAAAGGCCCTTTATAATTTCATGGATTATTTTGTTCCAAGTCCTGTCATCAAAACATTATAAGCTCAGCTCATGTTGTTAAAACATTTTTAAGAAATCAAGGTGTGTTTTCACTATCATTATATATTAATCGGAGCACCATTCGATTGATTGACATGATCAGAATTACATACCAAATGAGTGTTACGGACTGCAACAGCCTTGCTGTTCAGTTCAGTGTCTCAAACATAAGGATATACTGTCAACAAATCAAAACATCTGATTAAGGGATTAGTTGAAGTGAAAACCTTGTGCCACTGCAAGCTACAGGACCTAGACTGAGCAACCTTCACAGCAAATAGTACCTACTTTGCTGTATTCAGTTTTCTTATGTGTTATGAATCCACTTTCTTTGTGATTCAGGCCACAGTATATACAGTATAGCAGTAATAGTAGTAGCAATAATATTATAACATGTTCAGTGAAAATTCTTACATGTCACATGTACAGTGAAATTCTTACCTGCATGTCCTAACATGCAGCATGTCTCCTCCCTCCTTTTCCATAGACTTACAGGTATATAATTTAATAAGGTGTGTGTTGTTACACTAGAGGGCTCTGGTTCTCCTCTGAGCTGGCATACAGACACTGACAACACAAGCTAAAAGCACCAATAATTGATTTATTTCTTTTATATTCTTCACAGTGCTCTCTAGTCACCATAGCCACAGGCAATTAAGCATCATACACCACACAATTATTTATTTTCTTTCTCCTCCACTCCTCCCAGCAAGCTCTGTCTTCTGCCTTCCGACTCCGGCTCATCTGCTGGGTGTTTCATATTTTTATTTTATTAATTTTCATTGTAATCATTCCATACAAATAGATCAATTTATAACCCAACAAAATTTGAAGACAAATCAAACCCCACCCCTGAGAAGGAGAGCTTAGCCAAAGGAGAATTGCTTAGGGCTTTTTAATAAGACAACAATATACAAAAGAAAGGGAGAAATAAATATATATGTAAATAAGAGATGGAGAAGGGGATTAAATGCGGTAATAGTTATTTCTGTTTTCCTAAAATGATATTGATTAAATCCTGCCAGGTTTTGAAAAAATTTTGTACAGATCCTCTAACTGAGAATTTGATTTTTTCCAATTTCAAATAATATAAAACATCAGTTTCCCACTGACTTATCAGAGGAGAATTAGGATTCTTCCAATTTAACAGAATAAGTCTGCGTGCCAAAAGTGTAGTGAATGCAATCACCGTTTGCTTGTCCTTCTCCAATTCAAGTCCGTCTGGAAGAACACCGAACACAGCTGTTAATGGGTTAGGAGGGATTGTGATACCAAGGCTGTCTGAAAGGCACTTAAAAATTTTGGTCCAAAATGATATTAGTTGGGTGCAGGCCCAGAATATGTGACCCAGTGAGGCAGGAGCTTGGTTGCAGCGTTCGCAGGTTGGATCCTGCCCTGGAAACATTTTGGACAGTTTTAAGCGAGACAGATGAGCTCGATATATAATTTTTAGTTGAATAATTCTATGCTTTGCGCATATGGAACTCGAATGAATTCTCTGCTTTGCTACCTTCCACTCCTTTTCTGATATATTGATTAAGAGATCTTCTTCCCAATGTCCTCTTGGATCTTTGATAGGTAGGGACTCTAATAAGATTTTATATAATGCGGAAATGGTGTTTAATTCCTCGAAATTGAGCAGTATTTTTTCCGGCATTGTGGAGGGTGCGAGGTAGGGGAAATCGGGTAATTTCTGTTTAACAAAATTTCTAATTTGAAGATAGTGAAAGAAATGTGTAGCTGGGAGGTTGAATTTTGAACGCAATTGTTCAAAAGATGTAAATATGTTGTCTATATAAAGATCTCTGAGCATTTTAATCCCAAAACTTTTCCAGGTATTAAAAACTGGATATACTTGCGAAGGTTGAAAGAGGTGGTTCTCTTGCAGCGGTGCCACCGATAAAAGATTTTCCATCTTATAATGCTTTCTAATTTGGTTCCATATTCTGCTGAGTGTTTCACAATCGTTTATATATTGTCCAACCTGGAAGTGCTTTTGCACTTCCGTCTACGTGACTTGCTAGCACTTCGGGTTCGATGGAGAAGTCATGTTTTCTGTCAGCCCAGAAGTACTTCTGGGCTTCCACATCCATAAATTTGTATGTTTTCCTAACTTTAAGTTCCCAATAAAAGAAGACTTATTATGTCCTAATCTTATTGAACAATTTAATTCCAAAGGGTTATCAACAGAAGAAATGAGTACACGGGCAATCCTAGCACAGAGAAACGATGAAGTGAAACAAATTAACGTGGAAATTGTCGGTCGGTTACACGGCAAATGGTTAAATGTGTATCAATAGACTATGCTTAAACAGTTGGTGGTGATGGTGCAGAAGATGAAAACATCAACATACAATATACCGTAGAATATCTACAACCATTAACACCATCTGGTCTTCCACCGGCTGAATTACTGTTGAAAGAAGAATGTATCGTAATGTTATTGCGTAATTTATGTATGAGTGATGGGGTATGCAATAGGACAAGATTAGTTGTATTGAAAATTGATTGAACAATTCTAACATGTATCTAACATGTAAAATTTTAACAGGCGACAAGAAATGTAATGTAGTACATTTTCTGCGGATAACATTAGACACCAAAGAAGATCTTCATATGCCATTTGCATTAAAACGTTTACAGTTTCCCGTTAAAAAAGCTTTTGCTATGACAATTAACAAATCACAGGGATAAACATTCGAAAAAGTTGGTTTATTTATTAAAGAGAAAGAAACGATATTCACTCAGGGGCAGTTAAACGTTGCGTTGTCACGATGTAAGTCAAAACATGGAATCAAAATTCAATGCGATATTGATGAAAAGTTAATTCCAAATATTTTTACTGAAGTTTTACAGTAAAAGTGTAAGTTTAAAAAGTATTTGCATGTACATTTCAAAGCCAAACAGAACAAAAACGTATAACATAACGAATACCTCTAATGCAACATGAAACATAATTTTCTTCAATTTATTACATTTTACTATTTTTTACTATGGTTAATTACTCGCTGTAATGTAAAAGTTATTTCTATTATGCATACAGTTAGGTCCATAAATATTTGGACAGAGACAACTGTTTTCTAATTTTGGTTCTGTACATTACCACAATGAATTTTAAATGAAACAACTCAGATGCAGTTGAAGTGCAGACTTTCAGCTTTAATTCAGTGGGGTGAACAAAACGATTGCATAAAAATGTGAGGCAACTAAAGCATTTTTTTAACACAATCCCTTCATTTCAGGGGCTCAAAAGTAATTGGACAATTGACTCATAGGGTATTTAATGGGCAGGTGTGGGCAAGTCTGTCGTTATGTCATTATCAATTAAGCAGATAAAAGGCCTAGAGTTGATTTGAGGTGTGGTGCTTGCATGTGGAAGATTTTGCTGTGAACAGACAACATGCGGTCAAAGGGGCTCTCCATGCAGGTGAAAGAAGCCATCCTTAAGCTGCGAAAACAGAAAAAACCCATCCGAGAAATTGCTACAATATTACGAGTGGCAAAATCTACAGTTTGGTACATCCTGAGAAAGAAAGCAAGCACTGGTGAATTCAGCAACACAAAAAGACCTGGGGCCTCATGTATAACGCCGTGCGTAGAACTCACACTATAACATGGCATAAGCACAAAAGTGGGAATGTGCGTACGCACAGAAAAATCCAGATGCAGGAATCTGTACGTACGCAAACTTTCACGTTCTTTCACTACATAAATCCCGATCTGCGTGAAAAGTAACGCACGTGCACGCGCCTTCTGTCCCGCCCCAACTCCTCCCAGAATTACGCCTCTTTGAATATGCAAATCGATATAAATAGCCTTCTGTGAAAAGACAATGGGAAAAGCACAGGGGAAAATATAAGAATTTCAGCGAATACCAAGTGGAGGCAAAGGAAAAACGTACTATTTGTTGGTTTAAACAGTGGTATAATCAACAAAAGGAAGTTGATCTAGTGACAGAGTGTCGGAGAAACTCGAAGGCTCAAGTTCACAAAGTCGCACAGTGCCCGAAATAAAAAAGAAATCACATATCAAAGTCGCCGTGAAAAGGCGAGTCGTAGCCCACCGTCTGAGTGTCATATGAAAGCTTATTAGGGTACAGACAAAAAAAAAAAAAAAAAAGGCACACAGTGGGGAAAAAAGCACGAAATGTCAACTTTAATCTCGAAATTTCCACTTAAATCACGTAGTTTATTTTGCCATTAAAGTAGAACATCATAAACTTCATCTTAAAATCATTTCATTTACTAGTTTCTCAAATCCCATTGTAACTAAAGTGGCATGTTAAATGCTTTGTTCTGTATTTGATCTTCTATGTACTCTATGTGTGTGAATCACTACCTGCTTTTTAAACGGGCTTTCTCTTTCTCCGACAGGACACATAATCCATTACATTCGTGAAATTATAGCTCTCTGAATAATTAAAATACTGAGATGTATATGTGATATCTTTTTCATGATGATAGGAATGAAAGCATGTTATTAAACATGGGAACATGGTGGTGCAGTGCTTGTTCATGTCTCACGCAAGAGGCTTGCTGCGCCATGCGCGACCTTCAATGAAATAATTTATCACAGCAGTACTGTCTCTTTCAAACGTACTAACCTCCAATTCCTGTCCTTACTTTTCTTTCTCCAAAAACCCAATCGCCACACAATCAGCTATGTAATAGACGTGAAGCCATCTGTAAGCTTAGAACGCCGATTCTTCAAAACTTGTAAGGAACATTGAAATATCTTCGTAGTACGTGTTTAATTATTATATCCGTCTATCTTTCCAGTGTCGCGTCAGCACCAGCAAGAATAGGCCTACAATGCAATGCAGGAACAATCCCTGAACTAGGTAGCGCTGCGGCACCGTGTCCTCACATGTTTAATTATTAACAATACAGATTATTTAAATGAAGTTAAAATATTTTATCTGTATAATATAATCAACATATTTTGCTGCATTTCATCTTAAAAATGAATACCGTCATCATATATAAATACGCGCTTTATAAAGTGGCGCAGGTTGTGCAATATTATAACTGTATCCCAAGTTTACAGTGAGGTGATTGTACTTATAAGTCCAAACAGTTCTACAAGGAGCACTTGATGGACTGATTTAGTGCGTTTATAGTTCTTGGGATGAAACTGTTTTTAAACCGTGAAGTCCATACAGGGAAGTCTCTAAAGCGTTTTGCCTTGGCTCAGGCAGCGTCTGCTTCATGCTGTATACCGATAATTCTCTTTCCGATCAGCTGCTGCTGTGATTCCCCACTCAGATACAGTGATATAAATACTTCGAGTGGTGCAGTGAGAGTAATATGGAAAAAGATGATCTGCTGTTACAACCCTTAACGGGAGGAGCTGAAAGAAGAAGAAGATGCAGTGAGAGTTACAACACTAAAGCAGTTATGGTATTTGGAATACTATGGCTATTCCCTAGACCATTATATTGCTACAGGTTAATTACAATCAGATGCATTACACTAATAAACAATATGCAGTTAATTTCAGTGTATTTATAAAGCCGCGTCAGGAATGTGGATCTAAGAAAGAAAGGGTGATCACACAGGAACAGTAGCACTGCTTTGACGCTGGGTGCCGCCAGTCTGCAAAACCGGGCGGATAAATTGCGTACGCCAAGATATGAGTTACTGTGGAAATGTGCGTGGCTTTACGCCAAGTTTAGGTTTTATACATCGTGATTTGAGCGTGGAAACATTCGGACACAACATTTCTGTGCGTACGCACTGTTTATACATGAGGCCTCTGGACGTCCACGGAAGACAACAGTGGTGGATGATCGCAGAATCATTTCCATGGTGAAGAGCAACCCTTTCACAACAGCCAACCAAGTGAACAACACTCTCCTGGGGGTAGGTGTATCGATATCCAAGTCTACCATAAAGAGAAGACTGCATGAAAGTAAATACAGAGGGTGCACTGCAAGGTGCAAGCCACTCATAAGCCTCAAGAATAGAAAGGCTAGACTGGACTTTGCTAAAGAACATCTAAAAAAGCCAGCACAGTTCTGGAAAAACATTCTTTGAACAGATGAAACCAAGATCAACCTCTACCGGAATGATGGCAAGAAAAAAGTATGGAGAAGGAGTGGAACAGCTCATTATCCAAAGCATACCACATCATCTGTAAAACACGATGGAGGCAGTGTGATGGCTTGGGCGTGCATGGCTGCCAGTGGCACTGGGACACTAGTGTTTATTGATGATGTGACACAGGACAGAAGCAGCCGAATGAATTCTGAGGTGTTCAGAGACATACTGTCTGCTCAGATCCAGCCAAATGCAGTCAAATTGATTGGGCGGCATTTCATGATACAGATGGACAATGACCCAAAACATACAGCCAAAGCAACCCAGGAGTTTATTAAAGCAAAGAAGTGGAAAATTCTTGAATGGCCAAGTCAGTCACCTGATCTTAACCCAATTGAGCATGCATTTCACTTGAAGACTATACTTCAGACAGAAAGGCCCACAAACAAACAGCAACTGAAAGCCACTGCAGTAAAGGCCTGGCAGAGCATTAAAAAGGAGGAAACCCAGCATCTGGTAATGTCCATGAGTTCAAGACTTCAGGCTGTCATTGCCAGCAAAGGGTTTTCAACCAAGTATTAGAAATGAACATTTTATTTCCAGTTTTTAATTTGTCCAATCGCTTTTGAGACCCTGAAATGAAGGGATTGTGTTAAAAAAAATGCTTTAGTTGCCTCACATTTTTATGCAATCGTTTTGTTCACCCCACTGAATTAAAACTGAAAGTCTGCACTTCAACTGCATCTGAGTTGTTTCATTTAAAATTCATTGTGGTAATGTATAGAACCAAAATTAGAAAAAAGTTGTGTCTGTCCAAATATTTATGGACCTAACTATATTAAGGTGACCATCCGTCCCCGTTTTCCGGGGACAGTCCCCTTCGGACAACTGTCCCCACTCAGAAACGTGTCCCCGTTTTGTCCCCGGTTTAAGATTTCGTCCCCGCTTTCAGCTGGTTCACTTTTTTGAATGTATCTCATCACTACGATAATTTGAACTCGGCACGTGTGCGCGGTGTTTTGACGGAGGTTATGCTTTACCGCTTCCTGCAAACTTTGGCCAGAAATCACGTGATAAGCTTTTGCTTCGTACTCTGTAGTGTTTAGAGTCCCTACTCGTGATCTGTAGATTCTAAATCACCCCTTTCCACAAATGTCCCTGGATTGGCCCAAAAAATTCTGGTCACCTTAACTATATGTAACAATTTCCATGAAAATAACAATCTGTTTAAATTGTACATCCACTTCCCCATATGTGAGCAGCAGAGCCATGAAATGGCTAGCGCATAGCGCACACTTGGGGGTTGGCAACCGAGGTGAGCAGGGGGCAGACTCCCCTAGTCTTCTTAATATTGTAGATAACCTGTAAAAGGCTTGTACGGGCTGGAGCAACCTTTCCAGCTCCTTTATGTCAAAATTATTATATTGATCGGTTGTTGACGGGCTTAGACCTTCATAAGCCCCAGCCTTGAGCCAACAAGCATGCCATTTTTCTGCACATGCGTCGTTGGGTTTCACATGGACCCTTGGGAGTTGAAGTTTTGGAATATGGCTTCCTGCCGACTGCGATCCGCCTGTTTCCATTTATTGGTGGATTGATTAGTCACTCCCTGAACCTCCTTACCTTTTGCCATGACGGGCGGTGCCTCATTCGCTTTCCCCTTTACGTTCTGGGAGTCTGAGTCCGTCAGGATATTGTCAAAGCAGCAGATGGGTTGACGCTGACCTTCGCTATCCCACCATTCCTCAGGGCAGGTCACGTGTCCCTCTCTGGCAAGCCACAGGCGGAAGTCTTCAGTGCTCGAACAGTACTCGGAAAGTGCAGTACCATCTTCGAGAGTATATTCCGCTTCTCACAGAATCTCCGGATGATCCCCTTCTATGAGGTATGAGCACGGGACAAAGTGTACTGATTTGAGAAACCTCTCTGTCCCCTCTCCGGACCTCATCTTGGACGACATCACCCGGAGCTTTTTCCTCCTAATAAGCTAATAGTTTTGTCTAGTTAGTGTAAGAAATGCGCAAACAAGTGCTAACAGCGACCAGTGTTACACAAGTAAATTGTCTTGCCTGAAGAAGGGGCCTGAGTTGCCTCGAAAGCTTGCATATTGTAATCTTTCTAGTTAGCCAATAAAAGGTGTCATTTTGCTTGGCTTTTCTCTACATTCATAATGGCTAACACGGTACAACACCCTAGTACTAACATTACCACATAAGGTTATTGGTCATGTTGTGTATTACAGACTTCTGCAGCAATCTCTTCCACACTATACTATTCCACCCTACCTCCTGGTCCTTCCATACTATTTTATAACACATCGACTTGTGTTTTCTTTCAGTTTAGGGCTAATTACTGTTTTCTTCCATAAGTCTTTGGGTTCGCTTGAACAAAACTTCAAAGAGAGCCCATGATGTTAGTGATAATGCACCAATGTCATTGTGCTGCTATACTGTTTACAAAATTTCCTTTAATGCTGTTCTAGTGCTCATACTGTTTCAGTTAATTCCTGCTTAAATACAGGAGTTTTAGGAATCGGTAAATTCACAATTCCAGTGCGGCTGCATTCATGCTGATGGACAATTATTTTTTTCAACTAAAACATTTTTTGAACCTCATTAGTAATAAATAAGAGACGTTTCCAATTTCATACTTAACCACATTCACTGTCACATCTTTCTTTGACCCTTTGGAAATTATCTTCCACATGTTCATTAGAAACTCTCTTTGACCAGTTTCTTGTAGTGATTGGACCAAAGAAAACTTTCACTCATGGTCTTATTACCCTAGTAGTATGCTGTTTTAAGTTAACTATGTGGAAAGAAATGTTTTTAAAGAACATTAAACATAACTAATGTAAATATATTGCAACATTCTTGGTCTAGACCTGAGAGGAACATGTTTCTCAGGTATCTCTGGAACTATCAGAATATTTGGGACTACCTTGAGAAGCTAACCAAAAAAGCAGCTCCTGAATGTGTGGATAGGGGGATAGAGCACAGATAGAACACTTAAGAGAACCAGTTGTAGACGACTGCTCCACTGCTTCCAAAGTTCATCAGTAAGACTCTGGCTTTGAATCAGCTCACGGAACTCAGAAAAGTGTGGCAGACGGCATTGCCTCTGACCCCCAGGTAGGTAAAGTGAGGCACAACTTTCAGCATGTATGTGCAGGTACAGGATGAGGCAATAATGAGCATGTGGACCCACATAACATCAGTACAGTAATCCCTCACCTATCGCGGGGGTTACGTTCCAGAGCCCCCCGCAATAGGTGAAACTCCGCGAAGTAGCGACCTATATTTATTTTATTATTTATACATATTTTTAGGCTTTATAAACCCTTCCCACACTCTTATAAACCTTTCTCACTCTCTTGTTAACCTTTCCCACGTTCTTATAAACATTTCCTATGCTCTTAAACACTTTCTACATTCTTAAAAACCTCAGACCAACACTGCAAGCAGCGATCAGACGTCAATGTGTCTGCACTCGCTTTGTGAAGGGAGGCAGCTGAACTCATGCTGAGCAGAGATGGACTTTGTGCTACTTCTGCCAAAATGCCTGCTTGTCGCTCTGCGCGTTCGGAAGGAGGAGGTGTGTGTGTGTGTGTGTGTGTGTGTGTGTGTGTGTGTATGTGTGTGAGAGAGCTGAACGCACCTTCGCTCAAACCCTCCCTCCCCGGAAGCGCAGTACGCTCCTGCCACTTCGCATTGTCAAGGGGGTGGGGAGCTGAATGAACGCTAAGGAGAAGTGGACTTTGTGCTGGCTTTGTGCTGCTTGTCGCTCTGCGTGTCAATAATTTTAAGCCTGTACATCACCAATTTTCCTGTCTCACTGTCTTGTCTTGCGTGAAGTTAAAATGTTTTATAATAGTGAGATGTTACTCATATCCTTAGCCCGACATCCACATATCATATGTGTTAACAAAGTGTGTTTTATAAGTTTACATGTGTTTAAAGCATGTGGGATGGGTATTTTAAGGCTTAAACTATAAAAATGTTTATTTATATGGTCTTTCTATATCGCGGATTTTCTCCTGTTGCTGATGGGTCTGGAACATAACTTCCGCGATAGGCGGGCAATCACTTGTATTTAAAAACCCGCGAAGTCGTGAATCCGCGAAAAGTGAACCGCGAAGTAGCGAGGGATTACTGTATAGCATTGTAGAATGTTTGAAGAAGTAGACACTGTGTTTGGCCATGAAGGGACAAAGGGTCCTTTTGAGTGCCAACTACCGCCAAATCTGCCAGGGTGCTAATTTCATTCCTCCATCCCTGGCACTCCTAGGTTACATTATTTTAATTTCTATTTTATGATGAAGTTTATGAAACTCTGTTTTATGTGAAAATTATTATACACTGTTGTATATGAGGAACATTGATGACATGTGTTTGATGTTTCCATTCTGGATACAGTGGAACCTCGGGTCACGACTGTAATTCGTTCCAAAACTCTGGTCGCAACCTGATTTGGTCGTGACCCGAAGTAATTTCCACCGTAGGATTGTATGTAAATACAATGAATCCGTTCCGGACCGTACGAGCTGTATGTAAATATATTTTTTTAAAGATTTTTAAGCACAAAGATAGTTAATTATACCATAGAATGCACAGTGTAATAGTAAACTAAATGTAAAAGCATTGAATAACACTGAGAAAACCTTGAACAGAGAAAACTAACATTGCAAGAGTTCACGCTACAGCCTTACGAACCACTCTCTGTAAACACTTTTTTTTTAATGAGTTTTAAGCACAGGGAAAAAAAATGAACATTTGAAAAATCTGTAATTTATACAAAAACTAACAATAAACAACCAAGAAAACCAACCTTGCATGAGTCGAGTTCTGGCATGAAGGAAGTGAGGAGGAACTGGGTGGAGAGAAGATTAGTTTTGAGGTAAAGTCCCTCTGCGCGATGCACGTCTGACCGAGAACAATGTACTGTACAGGGAGAGACTGAACACGTGTGTAAATCACCGGCACATACGAACCGGTAGGGAAACGAAATAGAGCACAAAGAGTTCATAGCAAATGCACAGGGAGAGACTGAACACGTGCAGAAATCAACGGCGTATGAACCGGAAGGGAAACTGGCTTGTTTGTCACCCGAGTGTGTGGTCATGAACAGATGCAAAAGTTTGGCGAACCTTTTGGTCATAACCCAATTTGTACGTGTTCTGAGACGTTCGCGACCTGAGTTTCCACTTCAAGACAATGTATTTGTGTCTTGCCAACTCTTCTTCTCTGTAGTTTTTTTATGTATTATAGTTTTCATAGACACCAATAGATGGTGTCGAATGCTAAAACGACCCTGTTCAGAGTATTTTTATGTTACTAATTAACATAATACTAATGTAGTTCATATTTTCATGTTTTTCAGCACACTTTTAGTTGATAAGGTTTTCTAATAATATTGTGTCTTGAACACTGAGTGTAAGTAGGAAAGCTCTGCATTGAAACCTCACTTAGTGTTTTAGTTTCTCCTAATAGTAAGGGTAATCCAAGGGTTTTCTACAATAAATTAATTCTTGCATCCTTAAAGTTTCAACAGTCTCATCCTAATTTGATATTTGTGAATAATGTAATATTTATTTTGAGAAAAACATTTAGTCTATCCATCAACAACTTGGAGTATCCAATACCAGATTAGTTCTGAGTGTACATTTGGTACATTTTCTTTGGTTGACACTATCTTTACTGTGAGCTTGTAAATAAATGTAAACCCTCCATCTGCTCACTGGACCCAATGCCTACTGCCTTGGACAAAGCTTGTATGCCTGGCTCATGTTGTCACAATTATTTATTTATTATTGATCCTATCCTGTTGGGGCAGAGTGGTGGCTCTGAAGCTAGGGATCTGCACTAGCAATCAGAAGGTTGCCAGTTCGAATCCCGTAAACGCCAAAAGTGACTCTACTTTGTTGAGCAAGGCAATTGCTCCTTCCTGGGTATGATGTTAATCTGCATCCAACCCCCAGGTTTTTCCCTGCATGTTGGAGGGCCTACTTGCAGGGAAAAACCTGGGGTTTGGTGGCAGAATTGGCACTCCAGTCACCATAAAAACCTCACACTGAGGTTCCATCTGAACTAGTGTGGTGCTGAAGTATCACCCATTGCTTGGCTGCACTCAGGTCCTGATCTGGGATCCTGAGTTGGTTTGTGGTGGGTGTGGCAATGGGCTGTATCAGTACGTGCTCCTAACCTCTCCTAACCTCTCTCCTGTTGGGTAAGAGTAGACAGTTTGAGTAGAGATTATATTTTTATACCGATGACCCCACTGGGTGTCCCGTATAGGCAGTAAACACAGACTATCTAAGTATTGCAAGTGGTAACACCTGCAGTGCAAGCAAGTTATTGGCAAGTGTTACAAAGGAAAGGAGCACCTTCTATGCTATATTTATACTTCATTGATTAGATCACAGTTCCAAGGAATTCATTACATAATCAGAAAGCATGATGAGGGTAATGAATCTGCTGACAAGGGGAATTGCAATGAATTCATTGAAACATTATCCAAATATGATTCTGTCTTGGCCACACACTTCCAGTCACCTTCTGTGTTTTTTGGCATGTCCCATTCTATTCAAAATGATTTGATTTCTGCTATTGCAGCCACTGTTGTTGAAAAAAAATCAAAGGTCAAGTCCAAACTGCTACTTTTTTGCATGGCACGTAGATGAGACAATTGACATTTCATGTCATGCACAAATGTCTATCATAGTTCAATATGTCATGGTCAAATTCAGGAGTGATTTGTTGGATTTTTTTATGTTTTGGGGGGGCAAGATGTCCAGTCTGTCTTTGATGTTTTAAATAAAAATATGCAGGGCTACAATTACAAAGAAAAACGTGTATCAAACCTATGATGGGGCTGCTTTCATGGTTTCCTCTCTGAACAACCCCCAATGTAATGTTTGTACACTGCTATGTACACAGACTGAACCTGGTGTTGTCTCAGGAGGAAAAATGCTTGTCTGAATTCTGAAAGTTCTTTTGCATCTCTCCCGTGGTTTTCCACATTATTTTCTAAATCTTCCATGAGGATGTCTTTTCACAAGTGTGTAATGTGTTCAAATTTCCCCAGAAACACTCTTACTCAGTGGAACTTTACATCACGAATAGTGAGCACTGTGGCGAACAACTATGATGGGCTCCTGTAGACTTTGCATAAGATTTTTAAGGATAAGACCGTAGTAGATGAGGACACACTCAATGCTGCCAAAGGCTTGTTAAGGATACTGCAGGATTTTGAGTTGGTTTTCATGTTGTACAATATGAACAAATCTTCTCAGAAACTTTGACATTGTACAGCAAAGGACTATGGATGTTCTTTAATGCAGTAAAGAGCTGAGAGACTCTTTGCTTTTTGCAAAGGAGAAGAGGTCAGAGGAGGCTTTCAAAGCTGTTCATGCAAAAGTGGCAAGTCTTGTAACTGACCCTCAAAATAAGCATCGGTTTCTGTCACAATTGCAGGATACCCAGGAGCATAACAGAAATATGTACTAGATAATCTTATGAAGCAGACCAGGGATATTTGGAATCTGTTTTATTATAGTACCTCTTTATCAACAACTTAAAGTGATATGAAATTGGTCACACTCATTCTCACAGTATATTTATTTTATAGAAATTGAAACACTATATAAAACATTTTTGCAATTAAATAAAAATGTCACACATGTCTAAAGTAAAAATAAAAATATCATATAATGATTGTTCTAAATTGTTCATAGTGGCAGTATTTGCTTTTGTTCAGAGTTTTGCTTTCCTGTTATATTGATGTTAAAGATGATTGTGTCTGTAGCATCATGTTTCGTCTTTTAGTACAATAATATTGCAAAGGAAAATCTTTTTTTTTTTTATTTTATTATACAGATCAAAACGCCCAGCTCCTGTTCCCACAGCGACTCCACGAGTTGACTCGCCAATGCCTGTTATTCCCCACCAGAAGGTAATAAGATATGCTTACCATGAATTTCAAGATTTATTTTATTTATTCTTTTTTTTTTTAACCATTAGGCATTATCATTAAATTATTCACACAGATAATCCAGACAAATATAGTATATTGTATTCCAGAGTGAAAAATATTACTTTCTTTATATTTCACTTCACCTGTTAGGTAATTCTTGATGATGCATACATATTTTTCATAGTTCTAATTCTGAAATCTTTTCATTGAGCATGTAGGAAGAGCCATGGTATGTGGCAGTATGAACACTAGGCATCTACATTTATTATGTAATCAAAATACTCATGAATATCTGAGTGCAGCCTTCATTATACAGTACGTAAGAAATATATACTGATGATCTGGTACTTAAAACATTGGTATTTTGACAACTCCCTGTAGTGGATTTCATAAAGATTTCTTTAACATTCCTGGTTGCCACTGTGAAAATATTCATAATGATCTATACTTTTACAGCTTTTTAAAAAACTCTTTTTCCAGTTGTTAACGTTCAACAGGCTATCTTAAGCATATGTGGTGCACTAAGAGAGCTACATTATACTATACATCAGGCATTGTCAAGTCAAGGACTCTTTTAGTTATTAACACAAGGAATATCCTTTGCTAGATAACACATTTAACATTATATAAGGAACATTATATGGGAACTGTCTGTGTCAATTGTAGAGTTGTTGCCATTAGTAGTTATATAGCTTCATAAACTCCCTTTTAAAGCTGAGCATGACCTAATGACACAGATTCTTAGTTTTTTAGATTTCTTAAAAATGGAATATTCTTCAAACATTGTTTTCTCTTTAACACATTTAGCAACTGAGTTTAGGACTTGTTTGTATGAAAAAGGTAAATTGTTCAGTTATGGTTGTCTGTATTCCATGATTTCTCTGTCCTCCTTTTTCCTATTTCTCTTGTATAAAGGACCAGTGTCTTCAACTCAATGGCACCATACGAACATCATATGCTGCCAGCACTCAGCTACTAGGTGGTATGAATGAATGCAGTTCCTTCATCAGCAATCAGCAATTCAGTCCACCCTTGGGTAGACCTGATCTCAAAGGTCAAAACCCTTCTACTGCAAAGATAATGTCAGTTGTAGCTGCAGAAAGCCCGGGTGCCAAGTCTTTTCATTGCCAAAAGTATAACAATCCTATTGGCCTTTATTCAGAAGAGACCTTAAAAGTCATTGCCCATGCTCATGGCAGCCAGAAAGGATTGAGCCTCCTAGGGGGGTATGTATAGCGATATGACAAGCACATTTAGGTGTGACTCATCATTTCCGTTTGCATGTAGCACTCTCCCCACTGTTTTCTTGGGTGGTTCGACAAAACTCAGAACATTCCTCAATTGCAAGCCTGCTGAAGCAAAAAAGGCAAAGCCAAAAATAATCATTATAGTTTAGATCCAGCAGTTTGTAGTTTCACTTGTGAAATGGCTAAAATTTTCTTTTCGGTTTATTTGTGTATGAAGGTAATGCAATGACATACAACTGGAAAGTCACCTGTAAACCCTTTCAGAAAATGAGAAAATGCTTTTGTTTGTAGTAGATCCAAAGGTAAATATTTTGTAATTGATTGCAATAGGGGGTACATGCTAATCGTACACCATCTCTTTATTGTGATTCTTTTTTTTTCCTTATTTCCTTGCATTTTTTAAGCCAAAATCGCCTATTAATTAAAATCATTGGCATGCTATTAAAATCCTCAAATCATATATTGTTTTTTGTATTTGGTTTCTGTGTCACATTGAGGTTTTCTGATTGTTCTTGGGCATTGACCCTACCTAGCTCACAAACAAATATTCTGCATTTAAATTGAATTTCAGTAGATCTACTAAGCCCATAATTGCATATGCATAGTCATTTCCCTTTGATTCATTATCATCCGTGTTCCCAAATGTGTCAGTACATAAAGATGTAAGAAAATTACCAAGGGATGAGGATACTGGATATAGGTTACATGGACAAAACCTGCTTCTTTGCCTGTTGCTCAGCTAAAAAAATAACCTTAAAAAGAAGCATAAGCAAATATGGTTATAACTTTTAAAATTGTTAATGAAACAGTTTTCAGGTCTATTTGGTAAATATGTGGATTTAAATTTTAATGTAAAGTTGTTCATTTTTTTATGTGTTTTGGCAGTAATTGAGAGTATTTTATGAATGACATACTGTAATATTGCAAATGTTTCAGTAAAAAAATGTCCCACTGAAGGTCATGTCACATTATGCAACTTTTCTTGTGATTTTCAGATATAGCTTTCATTTATGGTGTACTCTCATTAAGTCAGTCACGTAATGTGACATGCCTCAGGACATACACTAAGTAGTTCACAACTCTCTCTGACAGCATCAAACCTGTTTGAAATTGTGTTTAGTCATGGGGCAGGCTTTTGTATTGTTGAGAACTGATAACCAATGAATGCTCATCCAGAAGTACAATGCATATAATGCAGCAATGAAGAATATGGAACATGTGAGATTTGGACTTCATAAACTCTTAGAAGAGAGTCTTACCTGTATAATTGTCATGTGTTTTACATACCATATACCACAACAGAATAGAAAAAAAGGGCAGAGATTGTGACTGAACTCAGAGCACCGGTTAACCCTTCATATGGCTTAGGATCCATCAGGCAGCAATATGTCAGAAAAGGGGACAAGCATGACTATACTGGAAGGTCAATACACAAGTGCTAAATTTGACATAGCTAGTGATTTTTTTCAGTTGTTTAAATTGACATGGTCCAGCAATGAGATCAGCGACTATGGTTATCAAATCTGACATATCACATGACTAGAAGTCATGTAAGCTGACAATGGCTTAAAATGCATTATTTGCTCAAAAGTCAAGTTGGGGAACATGCACTGGTACAGTGTGCTGCCGCACCCACTACGCAACTAAACAACTCAGGATCCCGGTTGGCAACACCCCAGGCAGACACGCCCTTTATCTGCTGCAGCCAGGTGTTACTTGGGTGACCCCTTGGCCTGGTCCAGCCACTCTGGTCCCCAACAATGAGGATCTTATGAGCTGGATCACCCACAGGGAAATGTGGCACATGGCCGTAGTGCCATAACTGATGCTCCCTCACAATACAGGTAATGTGCCTCATTCAGGACTCCATGAGCAACCGCTCATCTGACACAAAGTCAAACCGACGGTACCCAAGGATTTTCTGGAGAGACACAATACTAAAGAAGTCCAGTCTTCGTCTCAGGTCACTGGATAGCATCCATGTCTCACAACCATATAGCAAGACAGGAAGCACCAGGACTCTAAAGACTTGGACCTTCGTCGTTTTGCATAGATATTGGGTGCCCAACACACCCATTTCCAGCGAACTCATGACCCCCCATGCTCTCCCAATCCTTCTACTGACTTTATAGGAAGAGTCACCAGAGACATGACTGTGACTGCCAAGGTAAGTAAACCTCTCGACAAGGTCAACACTCTCTCCACAAGCAGACACACTGCTGATGTCTGTGCCCAAGAGGTCATTAAAGGCCTGGATCTTGGCAGCTCATATGTGCTACTAAAAAATTTGAAGATTCTAAATATGTTAGAATAGTTAAAGAAACACCAGTGTATACTTTTGGAATTGGTCATTTGACCACACCACTTAAAAAGAAGGGACAGTTGCCATATCATTGAGTTAGTCAAGTGAATTGTAACTTAATTGTAATTGATCAAAGCTGTTATGTTTCTTTCACACGATAAACCAAAATATTTGTTGGCAATAACTGCATTAATGATCTACCTTGCTCAAAAATGACCATAAACAATTTTAAACAAGGAGCCATTCAGTCAGACTTTTGTAAGAGATGAAGCTGCTGTTCCATAAAACAAAGCCTGCTTTCATTTATCGTTTGCTTCTTTCTTTACAATACCACAACTACTTGCTCTTTTAATCTGTGGTTAAAAAAGGGGCTAAACCTCCTGCCACCTTTGTTTCTTACGTGAAAACATGCATACTATTTGACATGTCCTTGACTGAAATTATAAATAAATGATTTATATGTGTGAAGACATTTAACTTCTTATATATTATGAAATACCCAACATGTCAGCATTCTTGTCTAAAAATCACTATCAAGGCTTTGTTACTATTACATATTTATAGTACATTAATTTGTGCACATTGCAGTTTTATTCAGCTAATGTTCTTTTTTTAGTAGTGATGGTGCTGAAGAAGCACCTGTAATCAGCTTGTTACTATAGAAATTTAGCTTCTGGTGTTGTAAAGATTTGTATTAAACTGTCCCCAGGCATAATTATATATAAAGTACACTTTTCACAATCAGATTATTATGAGAATTTATTCAATTAGAAACAGACATTGCAGTGTGAAACTCAGTTACTATTATTGCTGAAGTAGTGAAGAAAAATAATTAATCTACATTCTCTGTACATTTTTCTACTAATTTTTACTTTGCAGTAAGAACATTTTGAAATATATAATAATAAATATGAACTCAAAACATTTGCATATTTGTGTTATCTGTGTTAATGTATTATTAGCAGACAAAAGTATAGTTCAACATTATTTTTCAAAAATGTTTGACAGCATAATTTCTTTACTTTGTAATGATGACTGTGGGTGTTTCCAGGGTAGTAATCATGATAGGGTTACATACTTATCATTTAAAGCAGACCATCTGCCCCTGGCTTCTCTTTATAAGGCAATGGAATCTGAGAACTTGAAGTGGTCCAAGGCAGCTTCCTAATCTGTCTTTCTCTGCTAGGAAGTTATCTGAACTTAAGGGGAGCATGCATTGCATGATATAGAAAGGAAAATGCCAAAGGTCATGTTGTAGCTATGATTTTAGAGCAGTGTCTCATCGCGCATCTGTATCAGGTGGCAGCTTTGAATAACATAGTATTCTATGGGAATTCAAGCAATGGGTCACACATTCTTCTTCATTTGATATCTAGCAGTACCAGTGGCTTTGAGCAAAGAATGATGTAGGCAGTTAGTTTCATAAACCTTTTATAGGTTATTATATGATGACTAAGCATTTGTAAATTTCCAAACATGTTAATTTAATTCCAGTTAATAATTTTTGCTTTTTTTGTGTGAACTTTCTAAAAAAAGTAATCCCACTGTCTTCAGCCAATGTAACACCATGCATTTTGATTTCCCTCTTTTCTTTCTCTTTTTCTTCTCTTTCTCTAGGTCATTGCGAACACTGTTGCAAAGTTAGTAAACTTCTGTGTGCAATGACAAGCATTTCTTGTATTTTGGTAGTTGAGCTGCTTGTCAGAAATCCCATATGAGTAGGTGTAAGAAATTAAATGCTCTGTGTTAGTGCAATCCATAGGGGGCAAGTATTCATATGGTAACCAAAAGTGTGATTAGCATTTCGGGGCTTGGCTTTAACTATGAATACTAAACCACATCTTAAAATGTTTATATGTCAAATTATTATTAGTATTTCTTAAATAATAATGCACTTCATATGGGATTTACTACTGTTCAGTGGTATTTCTATATTGTCATGATGCATGTATTGTATGTTGAAATAGACTCATCTTTAGAGATGTTCCTTAGTTTGCAGGTGCATGTTTTGGGTGATGTTTTGAGTTTCTGATATGGGTACAAATGTTATGTCATAAGGCGTGCATGAAAAGTGAAATGTAGTTCTTCGTAATAAAGTTGATATGACGGCATAGCAGGTTTGGCAATGGATATATGTATGTTCATTAATTCGTTTCTCTTAATTAAAATATATCTTTAACAATGCTACTTGCACATATGCAAAGGAGACATTGATACATAAATATACATTTCTGTCAATTATTATTTAAAATGTACATAGCATTTGGACTCTAGTTTTATACTCTTACATACTCTTCACATCTTCATATTCAATTTCCTCCTTCAGTTCAAAGACTGTTTAGTTAAGTGGTGACTCTAGATTGGCACGTTACGTGTAAGCGGTATTTTAGATTGGCCAGATACTAGTGATCATGCAGCTTAGGGTGAACAATTTTACACTGGAGTGAGCAGCCTACCAGCAATTTTAAACTTGGACAAGTTATCATTGAGCCTTTGTTACAAGCCTTTTAACCTTTATTATTATTATTATTATTATTATGCATTTTTACACCTCACGCCTGTATAATCATAATGTGTTACAGCTAAATTGTTTTTTTTTCCTGTGACAGTAGTTTGAATAAATTAGTTTTACATCAAGATGAGAAATTTTGGCCTGTCTGACCATAGTACAGTAGCTGATGTTTTTATCTACAATGTATTACAATTTAGAGGAGGAGCACTGGCAGTTCAGCTGATTTGATCAGTGGGTTATAATGTGGTTGCATATAACTTCTTTCATGTTATGAATAATGTCATACATCAGTTTGTACCATTTCTACAGGTGAAAGATACAAATGCCATTTGTGTTTTGCAGCATTACACATTTGTCTTTTAAAACACATTATCTATTTTTTACATGAATCTCTTCAGTTCAAAATAGCTGGTCTTGTATTAATATCTTTTTAAGTAAATAATTTGAGATAAGCCTGTTACGTACCTGACTGCATGTTAAATGAAGTCTTAAAAGGTTTATACTGAAGAGCATGTTGATGATGCAGCCTTGCATGGAGTTGTATAATTGTATGCTTGGTTTATAAAATGTATTTATTCATGTTTATACTTTTTATATGCTGGTTTATGGTTTAAAGTTTTGAATTTTTTGGTATAAAGTATATAGTACACTATATACAGAATACTGGAAGCTTTTAGTAGCTTTTGAAACTCTTGCAACTTGTACTCTGAAGACTTGTTTTTCGTCCCTGTATGTACTGAAATCAAACTGTAAGTTTGATTTAAAATTTAAATTCACATCATATATTTCAACTTTTGTACCAATTGTGTAATTTTAGTTTTGTAAAGCACCTTTTTATAATAGGAACAGTCACAAACTTAATATTTACAATTTTACTGAAAAGGAAAAGGGCGGCATGGTGGCCTGCGTGGAGTTTGCATGCTCTCCCCGTGTCTGCGTGGGTTTCCACTGGGTACTCCGGTTTCCTCCCACAGTCCAAAGACATGCAGGTTAGGTGCATTGGCAATCCTAAATTGTCCCTAGTGTGTGCTTGGTGTGTGGGTGTGTGTGTGTGCGCCCTGCGGTGGGCTGGTGCCCTGCTCCAGCAGACACCCGTGACCCTGTAGTTAGGATATAGCGGGTTGGATAATGGATGGATGGATGAAAAGGAAAAATACAGCAATGGGCATGACAAATTAAGGACAAGATTTTAGAAGAATACATTTTAAATCAAACAAATAAAGCTTATGTTTGAAAGTCAGTTTTTTCAGTTCAATAAAGGATACATATTTATAAGCCAAAGGATAAAATGTTGATACAAGTGGTATATTGTTTAAAAAAATTGAACATCTTGTTTTAAAATGTTACTGATTTGAATTAAGAAATCAAATACTGGTGTCCCAGAAGTTATACATGTAGCATATTACATATACAGTACTCCATTTGATATTAAACAAATATTACCATTTAAATAAATGAATATTGTAAACCTAATATGTAAAATAGTGTTGTTGATAAAAAATAATTTAAACAGAAAATCATGACTGAAATAATATTTTTCCCATCTTCTTGCTAAAAGAAATTTAATGCAGCTGAAAAGTGACCATCAGTTTAATAATAATGGTATAACAAATTGAAGTTAACTGACAATTGTAAAAAAAAAAAAAAAAAATCATGTTGATTTAGTTTTTATTTAAAGAATGGTACAAAAGATCTGTAACCCACAAATAAACTGATTTAACCATGTTGACTACAATATTTTCAACAGCAAAGGGAACAAATAGCTATAATGTGTTACGGGAAGGAGGAACAATTAATTCACAGGTGGATAGTATATGAATTAAAGTATTCTCCTTTGTGCTTCATTTTCTATTTTTTTGCCAGCAGTGCTATGGAAATCAGAGTTAAAAATGCATTTTCACTTTGCAGTATCTTTGATATTGCTTAAATATGCAGTTTTGTAAAACTGCCTAGAGACTGAATCCCATGGGAGTATTCTAGCTAGGCAATTATGTTGTGTTTTGACCATGTTTCACTTAGTCTTTGCATAGTTTTTGAAACAGTATCTTGAAGTTTATTTGTACCGTTACCATTGCTGTTTCCATCGTATGTCAACCACTAACAAAATAGCAGGAACTTCATTCTAGTTTAATTAACTTTGCAAGTTTTTATTTATATATTATAAATATCAGTTAAGCAATGCCACATCAATTTCAGCTCCTTAAAGTCTGCTAAACTTACATAGAATTTATATTTTAGACATGCTATTAAGTTAATATGCTAGAACTCACATTGGAGGATGGTTTTGAAAGTACTTTGATGGAATGTTTGCAGCATGTGTGCAAAACATTACTTTGAGAGTTGAATTTAATTTGGTCTGTTTCTGCAATTTTTATTATTTTTATTATTTTTATTTCTTTAATTTTTTTACACTTTCCTCTCATTTTTCTTACTCTTTGCCTTTTCCCATGCCACCCCAGCACTGAATATGTCCCGAGCTTCAATCCCAGCATATTGAAGGACTCTGCTTTGTCCACACATAAACCCATAGAGGTTAAAGGTCCAGGTGGCAAGGCCACCATCATTCATGCCCAGTACAACACCCCTATTAGCATGTACTCACAGGATGCAATTATGGACGCCATTGCTGGTCAGGCCCAGGCACGGGGCAGCGATCTGTCTAGGTAAGGCGTTTATTTACTTCTCTCTGCACTTTGTCCTGTATATAGAAAAGGAAAAAGGCCTGACATTTAGTCCTTCAAAGTGATGTTTGTTTTACAAAGAGAAGCATATTTAAAAAAAAAATAAAAAAAAAAGGCAAATGCCATTCTTTCATTAACATAGCCTAAAATCTCTGCTCTACTGATATGATATAAAATCATTTATATCTGCACACTTAAGTCACTAAAGAGGACTAAAATTATCTCAGAAGCTGTTTCTTTATTTTATTTGAGTCTAACCATAGTTTGCTACAGTTGTCTCTCTGTCTCTGTTAAAGATTGCCTGTCTTGTGCCTGCTTATTGCTGTAAGGTTGTGGAAGTGTCTTTTTGAGATGATGCATGACTGTGCCTTGCTTTTGAAAGCTGCTTGCATAACCTGTGATTATGAATACTGTGGTATCAGTAATTAGGGTATTTCATTGGCCCTTTAAAATACATCCAATATTTTATCAACCATTGCTGGATTTTGAAGATATTTTGAATTTATAATTAAGTATACATGCATCGTTTGGTAAATTTCCCCATGTTATAAATATTTATTCGTGGATAAATGTATTTTACCAACCAGTTTTAAGTATATATTTAATAGCTATTGTTAAATTATTCTGTTAACTAAAATTTAAATACATACAATTAGTAGGGAATGTTTATCCCGCTGATTCCTCCATTTGCAGGTCCAGCCTGCTTTATTACAAAAATTAAAAGCATCCCTGTTACACACATTTAGTTTGGTGACATTGCATTACTATAATATGAAAATCTCAATGTTAGTGCTCTTATTGAATCTATTTTGTGAGATATTTTAATTTTTCTGTTGATCCATTCTGCTTGAATTCTTTGTAAACTGCCAAAGGATTTATACTCAAGTAATTTTGAGTGGTTTTCTGATCACTCAAGTCAAGCCAAACCTTTGTAATCTTATTTGTAAGACCTAAGAATGTATTTTTAAAGGTGGTAGCCTGTAAGGGATAATGCTGTCTGTTTTAAATGTTTTTCTTGTGTCTCTGTTAAGAAATGTTTTTGTTTTCCCGCTCCGCTATCCAGACTCATCAGTCTTTGCTGTTATATTTTTTCATTTTCAATTAATAAATAAGGTTAGTTTAAGAATTGTAAGCAAAAATGCTAAGTGGCCACTTTGTTTGTACATTTGCCCTTTTCTAGTAATTGATTGTTCAGGCAGTAACACATCCTATGTGCAGGAGGTGCCATTTAAGTCCAATAGAAGGACACCAATCAGTTGTGTGTATGTGTGTGTGTATGTGAGTACATAGAGAAGACTAAGACTAAGGATCTGAATGGCTTGGAACATGGCATGTCATTGAGCACTAGATAAGCCAACCTAAGAGTATTGTATACAGCAACCCTGTTGAGTTTTTATATAGGATAGTGTCATAAGTATACTGATAATGGGGCACAACAGAGAGATTGATGCAACTTGGATCGAAAAACAGAGAGGATGCAGTAGATCTAGTAACAGCTGAAGTACAGCAATAAAGTTAAAGGAGACCTAATTATATACAATTTGTCATTCATGTTCGTGGATTTAGCATGACAGACACCAAACAAACTGAATTCCTGTCCTTTCAGTGTAGAACTAAAAGGCATGGGTACACTGAGCTAAGCAACACAAATGCTGATGTATTTTGAAGGGAGAGCCATGTAATGGCCAAAATGACATGAGTCCAAGGAGCCATCTTGCTAGATGTCAACAATTCAGACTAGTTGTAGTGCAGTGTATTTTTCATGGCACACATTGGGCCCCATTATATGTGTAAGGCAGCATTTGGATACTGCAGGATATGTGAACATCTTAGCTAATATAATGTTCCCTTGCACAGCGCTACAAAAGTCCTGGAATGATTCCACAAAGGTGACACTAAACTTAGCTCAATACAGTGACCCACCAAATCACCAAATCACAGTCCAATGAATCTTATTTGGGATGAGATACATTGAGGTATTTGGAGAAAAAAATCATAAACCATGTAATTTGCAACCATTGTAGGACAATTACCATTTACAGATTTATGATGCTATGCAACTGTGGGCAAACCTACTGTTAAGGTCTTGTGCCAAATTAAGTGGTCACTCAGTGTGTAATACAGTCTTACACAAATATCAGTGAATTTCCCATCACTAATTAGCATAAATATATCTTTAAGACTTAGTGATGTGTTTAAAGTGGTTTTATTAGATTACGCATTTGTTTTGTCAAGTACTCTGCTATGAAAAAGAAAACCTAGACACCCCAGTTGTTCAATGAGAGACTTAGCAAAATTCATAGACATGTTTTACACTGCAATAGTGAGTTTGTTGTGCAAAAATAATTTGTTGTTCACTAATTAGTAAACCTGGTGTCCTGGCTGAGGGTTACCTTGCTTATAGATGAAGTGTTCTTCTCCAGAGTAAAGAAATATTTCTGAAGTTTTTTAAAAAGAGGCCAGTACAAACACTGACTGGATTCTTTCTCTTTGTAGAATTCTTATCATATAAGTAGTCTTAATATACAACAAAACATGCATGGAAAATCGGAAGCTTTAATAAAAATGAGAAGGCCTAGTATATCATTATATAGTACCATGAAACCTGATCTTAAATGAGAAGTTAATTTAATGTGCAGTTTCAAAAAGCCCTTTATTGAATTATATAACCCCATTAAAATAATAAGTTTCTGGTTGTTACTTTAAAAGTTATATATTTCCCATATTTAGATTACAGATATTAGTATTTAGATTACAGGTATTTATTTAGTATTTGTGAGAACATAGTAAAATATATCTCCTCAAGTATATAGTTTTTTTAGATATTCTGAGATGCTTGATACAAACAGTGGCTTACTGCATTGTGGCCTGTAGATCTCATAATTATTTTGAGATGAAACATTTTAAAATGAAAGAAAATAGAATGTACTACTGTATTTGACTCCTTGCCTATAAAGTATTACTAAGTGCTTCAGTCATTCTATGAACAGAAATTGCAAAGTAAAATCGGAGTAGCAAATATTAATTTTAATAACACACTTTTACACTTTGAAAAAAATACTTTTTGAGAAAATAAGAACTCTTTTTTTATAAGGTATGGAATGTGTCATGTTTTGAAGAAATGTTGCACGTTTTAAGCAGACTGTATTCAATGAACAGTAAAATAAGACATTGTATTAATATTCAGCTCCTCTACCAGTTGTTGTAAAATTTACTTATGAGGAACAATAGAATTTTTATGGTATTAATTAAAATATTGTGTGTTTTCCATTTATTTATGTGAAAATCCTAAAATTAGCTTTTACTGGATAAAAGGTAAAGACAGTAAGTTGTTTATTCCATCAGCTTCTGCTGGTAGGATACCAATAAACTAGCTTACGTGTCTCTTGCAGTGTGTGCTCAGTTAGCTCCAATTCAGAAAATAGCATTTTTATGGCATACTTGTATATTCTTTTTCCTGGATGTATTTGTATTGAGTCTACAATAATATGTGTTTTCCATGTAAGAGAGAGAGAGAGAATACAGTCACTTTTAAAATAAAATTAGTGCTAACAGTATTTTGTCAGTCAACAGAGGGTGGATTAAACACAGATTTGATTATATGGAAAATTAATATTTATGGTTAACATTTCTCTGTAGAAATATTGGGACAGCAAAATCAAAATTCTGGTCATTAAATTATCATGAAAAATTCACTTCCACGCTTAAGTAAAAAAGGCCAAACATAATCTAATAATAGAAATTACATAAATCACAATTTAAACTTGCACTTCACGTGTACTTTGTAGGGAAAAAAAGTTCAGATGCTTTTTCAGTTCTTTACTACAAGCTGTTGTGGGGCCTTTATATGAACATTTCAAGACATCAGAGATAAAGAAGGAAAGCACTGTGGACCTCATAGGCAAGAATGACAAATTTTGAATAGATAAGACAGAACTGAAAAAAGAATGTTGCAACCAATAAAGAAATACACATAATGTATTAGGCAATTAAATGAACGTGGCAATATAAGACATAAAGCTGGACTGTTTAAAAAGAGTAGGTCCTCCAGAGAGGTCATGTAGGCTTTTGGAGAGAAAACTGCAAAGGACATGAGGGAATTCAGCAGAGCTCATAAAGTTAAAATCCAAAACCAGATATACAAGAATGTGCAAATAAAACAAAAACTAGATTGATTTATCTTAGTTACAGTACATTAAGGATAAATGAAATTGATTAAGATGAGCCTAGCAATATCTGTGTATAAATTAATTGTTGAATTATGGCCAGTATAGCTTTTGACTAAGAGTCTGTTAAGGAAATGAACAATTGTACTAGAATCATGTAGCTAGTATGATGCATTGTTTCAATCAAAAATTTAACAACTATAGAGCCGCAGAATTTTAGCTTACATTAAATTTCATATATCAAAGCAAAGAGCTTAAATACGAAATAATGGAAACTATTTTATCCTGGACATGTTAATTGTTTCAATGAAATATCAAGAAAGAAAGACAAACTCTGTTATGATTATCAATCATATGAGAAAACTGAGAATTTTAACATAGCTGTCTTGTTTTTAGGTGTTAGTGACGTAATGTCTCATTTATTAGAAAGATATATGGTAATTACAAATTAAATTAAGTAATCTGATGGCCTGCATTCCATTTTGTACTTGATGCTTTCTTTCAGTCAGTGCGTTTCCATGTGCTTTAATAACCTGGTCATTACATTTACAGAAACCTGGTGTCTAAAATGCCACATAATCCTTATTACAGTTAGAGAAACTGGGTTTTTCATTTCTGAGATACCTGGTTAAGATAAGGAGATTTCTCAGCAGGTAACTCGATTACCTAATCATGTAAATCCTTTAACTAGTTGCCATTAAGGATTTTGTAGTCTGTGCACATATGCTGCACTCTGTTTGCTTGCTTAGCTTTGCACTCACTTTATGCAGCCACAGGTAGACGCATGCACAAGATAAATTTCCTGTGGCACATATTCAGGCAATCATATCATTCCTTATCCTGGTTTAAATAGTCTATCTCAGTATTCCAGAAATTGCTTAATTTATGTTGAAGAGCTGAAATTACAGTGCTACACTCAGCAACACAATTTCAGGAGCAGTTTTGGTGTAACATGTTAAAAGTTGCATACGTGAAGTAATTTAGTTTTTTTTTTTTTTTTTAAAGTAGACTAACCTAACGTAATACTTACTGAGGTAAAAACACTTGAGTTAATATCATCCCAACAGCACTGGGGGTTAGGCAATAGTACAGTATTCCAATTCTTTGCAGGGCTGAATCACACAGCTGAGCAGAAAAGAGTGTGTTGTGTGCAGTCTTGTAACAGAAATACATTAATAAGGTGTCAGTTTAGTTTTAATCCAGCAATCTGCAATATATATATGTTAACACAGTATAATCTTTTGACAAAGTGGAAAATGTCCTTACCACAAATTATTAGCGGCCCACGTCGATGATGTAAAAAGTGGTTGAATATTATTTACTTCAAAGGACAAGAAGGACTACAGGTATTTTATACAACACAAGAAAATTATCATATTTGGCTGTGTTTCTGGTCAGTGTCATGAAGGTTTATATAGGGGCTTAGAATTTATTAATAGATGCTGGCCAGTCAAGTTTAACACAAAAGAAGAAAAAGTAACACACTGTACATAACATATTACACTTTACTCACTAAATATGTCATATATTTACTTATATAATAATGAGTAATGTAACTTAGTTACTTTTAAAAGTAACATTCCCTGCACTGCTCAAGAGATATTAGTTCCATGCTTACTTTCAGTGGCCATTGTCTTCTGCCTTAATCGGATAACTCATCTTTCCTCAGTTTTGATTGTTCATGTAAATGCACCAAGTGTGACAATTCAAAAAATGATTATATTGAAAGGAAGCTAGTTAAAATTTAAAAATATAGAGCTTCTCTGTTTTAAAAAAAAGTTGTTTTTGATCTTCCCTCTTCTGACTTACTTTGACAATACATGATCTATTACAATTCAATACTTTGTTTTAAACAAGTCTCTCTCTGTTAGTGAAATATTTCATAGGCAGCATCACATATAGAAATTCTGCAAATGGTAGAGGGGTGAAGTTAATCAAGTCTGGTGAATGTCCATAATATTCAGATCATTATAGCCTTTAATTCTCATTGTCTCCTTATATGTATAACTAATAAACTAAATGCATTTTAGGTTTGGTCACTGCTTTGTATTTTTCATATAAACCATTTTTAAAAGTTACCAACCCATCTGGACAGAACAAGTGAAGCGTGATGGTCCTACAAGCTACCAGTACCAGCTCAGGGCTACTACTGTACAGAGAGGAAAAAGAAAAGCTATGGCAAGCCTTTTGAGTTTTGCAAATTATAGAGCCATAGTCATTCCTATTTAGTTACAATGGGCTTTTGGACTATAGGCCGTCGCATTTTAACACCTCTGTACAGGATAAATAAGCTGCAACAGGCCAGAATATTGAGGTTCCTGGCATTGTTACCCTCATGTTTCACTTATTCTCTTCACTCCATTATGGTCTGACATCTTTGTGATTATACAGATTTCACATGTTTTTTTCTGTTTTCTTCCCTTCCTACACTCTCCACAAAAAAATCCACTCTTGCACCTTGCCCCACTCCCAACTTGCCCCATTTGTCACCCTATTGATATGGAAACCAATGATGAATGCCATACCCTTGCTGGTCACTGGTTATGCTACTAAGTGCTGGTGCTGCTGTCTCCCCCCTGGCGTAAGTAGGTTAATCTTTGTTATAGAACTAGATACTGATTTATTTATTTTCCCTTAATCTAACAGTCCACATGTATTTGCATTGACCGGCAGCTTGCATTTCTCTTTTTTTGGTTTTTATTCCCCTTTTGCCCAAAATTGGTATTCATGGTCTTAATTAATATAACCATTGCTGAGGTAGTAGTTATGTTAGGCTGACCATATTTTAATGCAATGCAGTTTCAATATGCCTTCTGCATTAGTAGAATTAAGCACAGTATGTATGTATATATGTATGTGTGTATGTGTGTGTATATATATATATATATGTGTGTGTTTATATATAATAATGTGTACTGTATATGTGTGTGTGTGTATATATGTGTGTGTATATATGTATATAGTAAGAACACATCAAACAAAATATCAGTCAAGAATTTTAATTAAAATGATTAAGGCAGAGGTACCAAAGTTGTACTTGTTTTCTTTTAATTTCTCATTTCTTAAAAACTGAACTATGTGACTCAATTAATAAAGTCCTTTTTACAGAACATCAATGTTCAGATATGGCAAGAATTGCATTAGTGTTAATTTACTTAAAGATTCTAATAACATTGAATCCACAATTTTTGAACTCTATGTGGAATTTCTCAGTAATGATGCTTACAATTAGAAAAGGAAAGGAGCAAAAATTAAGTTGTTTGCATCCATCATATCTCAATGAACGGTGAATTTCCTAGTTTTCATTGTACTATGAGCGGGCAAAGATGGCAAATAAAACAAACACCTTGCAAGCCTTACCTTGAAATTAACATTGGTCTGAAATAAGTAGGTCATCACTAAGTTTGTACTTTTATTTAAAACTTATTATTGGGACTATAATATATTTTTCTACTGGAGCAACATAACTTAACACTAATAGGAATTTCAGGTATAGGTGTTTCCTTCTTTAGAGGTCTTCCCAAAGGTATGTCTGTTTTGCTGTGAGATGTATTATGTCTTTGTCTGCTTTCAGTGTGGTAAAGTATAAATCAAAATATCTATTTCATGCAGTACAACAGCAGGTTTAAGTATCTGTTTCATCAGGACTTAAACAACAGTTGCATTTTCTGTTGTCCAGTTTAAGTGCTACATTGTTTGGTGACAATTTCAAATTGACATGTATTTAATTTATCATGTGGTTAATAATCAGTAGCAGACATAATTTAAGTATAAATACATGACACTTATTAGAGTATACTTCTGAGAATGTTCTGAGTTTTTGAACCTCTTGTTCCCTCAATTATTTTTCACCACAAATTCAGGCTAACATTACTGTCTGGTAAAATGCACTGGTCTGCAAAACACAAAAAAAAGTCACTCTAGTCAAGTATTACAGGTGTTCTTTATAGATCTGAGGGTGCTGAATCCAAATCTGGCAATATAATTGCTCCATCACACAAAGTTTTTTTTAGAGATGAAGGTTTCGGATGAAAAAACACCATTTTGGACAAAAACAATCTTTTTGTTTAGACATTGTATAGTAATTGTTGCAAATATCATTATAATTTACAAAAAGTAGTCACTTGGTAGTGTTTTTCCTCTTACAGTTCTCTGAAGTGTGTTTCAATGGCCAGCAGATATCTTCTGACACTGACTCACTACACTAACATGTCTCCATCTGAGCAATGTCCTGGTTGAATCTCTATATGTTTATCAGAGACCTCTTTCATGTTCTTGGGGAGGAAAATCTAAATGAGAATTTAGGAAATGTTTTTTTTAAAGACGTTGCATTCAAGTGCTAGGCAGAGAGAGAGAAACTCCTCAACTAATTCCTTGTAGATTTTTGACTTTGTATTTCCAATAAAATTGTGGCACATGCCTTTATTCTTTTAATAAAGGAATAGTATGTATATTTTTACCATCTGTGTACCTGTTACCTAGTCAAGACAATGGATGGATCAACCCATCCTTGACTGTTTCTTTAAACACCATTTAAAAAACAACTTTCTCTTTTGAGGACAACAAAAAGGCACCTTTGTAGCCTTCTTTAATACTATATATAGAATGGAGATAAAAAATACTAATTGAGAGGAAAAATGTATAGCATATACTTGATGTTTGGTTGTTTTCCACCTCAACAAAAATGAATGATGAAGACTGCCACTTTTCAGTTCTTTTCAAAACATATGTCAAATATTTTGAGCAAGAAAAATGCTTATGCAATAAAAAAGGTAGAATTATTTTAATAAAAACACAACACTTTTTTTTAAATTGGTATTTTTCACTGAATCTGATATCTTAAAGCAATGGTTTGTGTTACAGAAATTCCAGTTTCCAAAATGAATTCAGCACACCTACTGTAAATCAGTAAAGTACACCCCCTTTTTTATTTTTGTGATTGGGAGATTTATTCTGTAGACCAGTGATATTTATTGTATTCCAGTATACTAATCACACATGAACATATTTCACTTGATGTTTACATATGCATACCTGTTGTGTAAAATAAAATTTTTGAGGGTTTTAAGATGAAAATATTTTAATTCAAGCAAAATTACATTTAGGGCTGAAGGCCAGAAGCTATGTTGAATTAAAGGCTCATGCCAAAATTATTCTTTCATTTAGAACTTAGTAATTTTTTAGGACAAACAGCAGAGTTTGCTTTGCTGATGGATGCGCATGAATTTGTTTTGTTTTTAGTACTATTCGCCAAATATTCACTTATAGTTATTCCGTTATTAGTTTTAAAAGCTGATTTCAATTTTTCTGATAGAATCCCTCTCAAACATCTATTAATAGGAAAAACAAAATCTTTTGTTTCAGACTTTTGGCCTAATGTTTTGTCTTGAAACAACATATTCTTTTCTCTTAATGATGCTATCAGCTTTCTTTTAATTTTGAAGAAGATTTTGAGGACATGTCCGTGAAAGTGGTAATATTGTACTTCTACTCATGAACGCAAGCAGGTAACAGTAAGCAGGGGAACAGCAGTGGGTGCACTGAGAAACAACATAGATCAAGTAAAGATATTGTGTCTAGCTATTGTTTTACACAAAAGCAGAATTTAAAGAAAACATACAATGTGTGATGATGTTACATTGTGAGATTCATACTTCCAAAGATGAAACATTGATTTGTTGACTAAATCTTTATGCTGTTTAACATTAGTGAATTGATTCAGCCCTATATTTATTAATTTGTCAAAAAAAACTGTTTGCTAAAGAACAGCATACACCTTCACAAGACAATTAACAGGGCTAAAGAGTTCACAAGTGCAATGTCAGATTTAAAAATTGAATTTGACTATATTAGCAAAAGAATAGAAGGTAAGTAACCTCACAACTGAGGGATAAAAGGGAGGTCTTAGATGTATACTAGACCAAACAGCACAAGTGTCATTTGGGGCTATATTAATCAAATTACAAAGCACGTCAACTGCAATAGCAATAGCTAGTTTGAGCAGGGTAATATGAAAAAATGAACAGAGCTTTCAGTGCTAGCTGCCAAATGTAATATTTTAAAGTATTGTAGTGACAGGATTGTGATATATGCTGTAACAGGGACTGCACAAGATCATAGTTGAATGGGAGAAGAGCAAAATTAATATCCACAAAATGATTAAAACACTGCAAAATATTTAAGCATCTGATATAGAGATTTAGGACTGAAATAATACAATTAAGTTTAGATTGTAGCAAAGATGTGTGAGATAAGACTATAAAACTAGTTAGAGTGAAAGATTAGATTTGATGAGAATACATAAGGCTTCTTAAATTGTGCAGGTAATCAAATAAGAAGTAATTCAGTTGTGTAAGAGTTCATTTATATGTATATTGAGTTGAAGGATGTTTTATAGACATTCAGGCATTGAGATCATTGAGACAGGCAGTTTTTTGTAATGGCAGCTGTGCAATCTGCATAAGAGTGGTGCACAAGGTCATAACAAATCAAGTAACTTAGTGACAGCGTATAGATATTAAAAGAATTAGACCAAGTATGGATGCTTGAGGAACACTAAAGGAGAGATACTGCAGGGAGCTACATTCACAATTGAAAACAATGGTTTCCTTACAGCCCAGAAGATCAGATGGCTTGTATTTAAGAATAAGAGGTTTAAATCAGTCTAGCATAATTCTTAAAACTTTTCTTGTGGATTATGTTATCAACAGCATAGCAAACATGAGTAAATGAAAACAGTTTAATTACATTTTATAATCTCACTTATTTCTTACAGTTAAAAGATTTGTACAGTATGCTATAATGATCACTTAGCTGAAAATTTGCAGCTTTAATTTAAAGGTCATTTCAGAGTAACTGTTGCTGATAGATGCAGTAACTTCAGTATTCAATCCACATTTCTACATGAAGATTTGCTTCATGCTAATAAAATTAAGAAATTATCTTCAATGTACAATGTTTTAAGTTACTACACATACAAATTTTACCTAAAATCTTTTAAAAACATACTCAGGAAATTTCAATCTTTAGGGTCTACAAAGATAATACAGCATGTTGATAGTCACAATGCTATAATGTTAGAGAAATGCAGGAGGGAATATAAGTGACCTTTACCCAGATTTAAAGCTGTGTGGAGATTAGTTTTAAGCAAATTCCCATATGCTCCTCTTTCTGTGGTTGCAGTACTCTACCAGTTAAAGATCCTCTCGTAGACAGTGCCTCCCCTGTATATCAGGCTGTGGTCAAAGACAAGGAAAAAGGACAAAATCCTGAAATAGAGGAATGGGCTCGTCGAGCAGCCAACCTACAGTCCAAGTCCTTTCGTATTCTGGCTCATCTGACAGGAACAGAGTATTGTAAGTATTTTTTCCATACAGAAATTAATGTAATTGTCAGTGTTTTCTATATTTCTCTAACATAGAATAATATTTATGTTTTGTTTACATATTTATTAATGATTGTTTTCTGTTTATGCATTTTTGGTACTTTTGTCAATAGAAAAGTACATTTTTTGGGTCTCTTCTATTCACTTTTATTAGCTGTCCACAAGGATTGTTTTTTTGCCTGATGACCTTCTTACAGTATCTCTCAGTAGTTTTCCTAAGAATAGGTTTTTTACTTTAAGAAACTATCCCTCTGCTCAGACATCTTGATAAAATATTACTACAGGTAAGACTGATTATAGAAGACCTAACATGCAGAAAAATAAATAAAACATATGAATATTTTAGCTTTGTATTGAATTCACCTATTTCTTGCTAACCATGTAGAAAGTAATGGAGCTGTTCTCCCCGATTAATTCAGATGATGTGGTGTCTAAGTTAGTTAGGCAAGATGTAGGAGAGTATTTCAAACACAATAAAAGCAGTAAAAACATTAACAAACTGCAGTACAAACTTGTGTAGTTCTCCACCAACCATTTCCTAACCCATTTAGCATGGTCATGGCAGGTGATACTTATTCCATTAACACTAGAAGTAAGATAGAAAACAGCCCTGGACAGGGCAACAATCCATCACAAGACAAAGTTCACACAGATCTGAGCTAAGAAGAGGAACATTGGACTCTGGAGATTTGAGACTAACAATTGAATCCTTTGCTACAAGAACATAGTCAGTATGTAATATCTATAACCAGGAGCTTTATCTTCAGTACCTTATTAACTAGCACCTACAATCCACCAGTGTGGCTTTAGTGCTTAATGAATCTTTTTAAAAGCCATCTACTCTATCTAAATGAAATAAAAACTGCATGCATGGTTTTTTTGAAGGTTCCTAGAGATCATTTAATTGTTCAGTCAGCCAGCCCAGCAACAACAGACCTTGTTTTAGCTAAGCAAATATTTTTAGCACTTTATTCTGTTTTGTTTTTCTTTTTGCATGCGAATACTTTTCTTAATTTGAGAAACCATACTTTCTTTGGTGTTTCAGCAGAGATACTACTTTCATCATTATACCACGTGATTAATGTGACAGGACATAACTGTACTCCACTCCTCAAAACCGACATACATTCAGACACCATGAGAATTTTGATGAACTGAAAGCATTCCATTTTATAAAAAATGGTAGTTGCTTATAGGAATGAAATAAAACCTATACTCTTAAACCATTTAGTAGCATTCCTTGGTTTTAATTTGATTGGTTCTGTATTTAATATCTATAAGAGAGATACTGTATGTTTCTATGCTTTCAATTATAATGTAATTGTATTTTCACTTCTTAGATTAAATGAAAAAAATATCAATTAAAGATTCATAATCAGACATATCTTGCTCTTATTTAAAGGACCTGGTATTGTTCATATGTCCATGATAGAATGTAGAATTGTGTCAGTACTTCCAATTTTGGTGTATGTTGTTAAACTTGTCAAGAGGAAATCCACTCCTTTTCCTTTACATTTGAAAGGTTCAATGACCCACTAGCCCTTTATAACATGAAAAAATGTACATGGATAAGCACTGTTGTCTAGTGAGTAAAGGTGAGGATAAATACCTTGTTTTAATATAGTGTCTGCATACCTCTGTTCTGCTATAATTTCAGGTTTCCCAAGAATGATTATTTGAGGTCCAGCTTAATAATTATGCACCTAGTGCTTCCTAGAAACATAAAGTATTGAAGTGAATATTACTTGAATAACAAAAACATAACTAAAATTTAGATAAGAACTGAACGTTCATATTAAGTTTATAGTCATTTACCCTTAGGCCAAAGTAAATATAAAGATATTAGGTTGAAGTTGTATATAATTGTCTATATGTACAGTGTGTGTGTGTGTGTGTGTGTGTGTGTGTGTGTGTGTGTGTGTGTGTGTGTAATGAGAGGTTGCATCAACCATTCTCACCATCATAAATTCTATATATTTCCCTCATACCTGTTGATTTTCATTTGCTAAGGCTACAAAGATCTAGCAGCATGACTTTTTCTACATGACTCATTCCCAAAAACAGAGAATTAGTGAAGTTTTTTTTTTTTTTTTTCCTGGGCTCTTCTAGTAACGTAGCATAATGTCCAGCTGATGATATGGAGATAAAAATTTGTCCCACATTTTTGCCACATAGTTTCACAATCGCAACTTGGACACCACGCAACATTCACTTTAAATGACTTGGCATCCTTTGTAGTTCTTTAGTATTCCCTCTGGTTGAGGACAGTGATAACACACATTTTTGTAATGTGAAAAGGAAAAAGCAGCAGGACCAAATACATTCAAGATTTCACTTCTGAAATCAGTGGTGTTTGTAATCTGATGATTATTTATTAATTTGTTAACTGAAGGACAATTTAAACTCAAAAATATGTACTTGGTAGTTTTAAGTGCTGCTACTTTTGAAATGTTACACAATTCTATTCATGGGAAACTATATTTTTTAAGCTACTGTATATTGATTTTATCATATATACAGTATCTTGTCACATTAATGTATGCCTTTATTTTTCATTCTTTACAGTGCAAGACCCAGATGAAGATGCATTGAGGAGATCAAGGTAGGCAGCTAGCAGCAGCAGCAGGTCTCATGGCCACAAGCAGTTGAGTATGCATACATGTTACTCACATTCATAATTAAAACTGCACTAGAAACACAGAACACCTGGACCATCCCACAGATCCTAAGCTTTTTTTCACCCCAATCAGTTCAGCTTGCTTTTTTTTTTTTTTTTTTTTTTTTTTTTTACCAAGCCATTTAGGTTCTTCTTAGTGCCATTAAACTGTACTGCCTGGGATAAGGTGAGATATTTGGTCTCTTTTTAGTGTTGGATTAGGTAAGTGCAATGACACTTTGCTCTGTAGTTACAAGCACCAAAAACTATTGAATTGCAGGAGTATTTCAGCTCCAGCACTTGATGGTGATATGGATACACAATTGTTTATAAAGTGTACAAAAATTGTTGCTTGTGCCGTAGGCATATGCACCACTCAATGGAAAAGGTTTTATTACTTAAACAAGCCTGATCCTCAAATAGCTGACCACTTTAATGAAGGGTGTTTTTTTTTTTGCATTAGGATTCAAATCTAACTAGTGTAAGTTTTTTTTTTCTTTGATTTTATGATTTAACATGTTTAAAAACGGCCAAATTCTTTGTAAATCCCAGAGTTTAATGGCAGGGCAGCAGAGGCACAGAACCTAACCCATCTTTCTTCCCACTTTTCTCCCTCTCTTCTTTCTCTTTCTTCATGCCACAGGGAAAAGTTTGAATCTGAAGTAAAAGGCCCACGTTTTGCTAAATTGAGAAAATGGCACCATGGCCTGTCTGCACAAATCCTTAACATTCAGGGTTAACTGCCCATGTGTAATAGGGAAAAATATGATTAATAGAAAGAAAGGGAAAGGTGAAGCAGTAACAAGCTAGAAAAAAAAGTATTTAGCACCTGTGATGTGACATAGCATAGCTGATATAATATAGTTGCTTGAGAAGTGCTTGTTGTCAAATGTGATGTACTCTGCCACTGTAAGCTAGTTGTAATTATGTTAAGGCATTGATTCAGCTGATTGTGAAGAAAGGTGTTATTTGCTGTAAAACACAACACTGTATGTAAACGATTTGAAATGATTGATTTGGAAGGATTTTTAGAACTACTCCTGTTGATATTTCTGGACTTTTATAAACCTTCTTCCAATATTTATTTACACATACTTTTAATTTGGTTGACTAGCATTGCCCTAATGTTGATATTTGTAGTTTAAGCTTTAATTTTTGTATGTCTGGTGGCTTTTGAGACTTTTAAGCAATATCCCCAAAACACTACCATTTAGCCTTACCAAAAACTGCTAACTTTCCAGAGCTAAACTATCACAATTTTTAGAAGCGGGTGAACTTACTTAGACTGATCGGTCACCTTGCAGAAAGTATTTTTCTTACTGTCTGGTAAAGCAGGCCCAAAGGCACTAAACAACTGGTTAAAGTAGAAAGTTTACTGAAAATGTCGAGTACAGTGAAGGTAAACAGTGTAGGCAATTATCAACCATCCAACCCATTAATAAGCATATCGTTTTGGCAATTAATTTTAAATAAGGACGTAAAAAATTTTGAGATTCGCTAAACAATTGCGCCATTCATTTTAAAATTTGTTATATGGAAAAAAAACTGTTGCATCAGTAAATCGACGGCCATAATAATCCAAATGATGTATTTGACAATAAAGGTAAAAGAAGACAGTTATCAAAAATATGCTTTTTGTTTCTTCACCTCAGTTAACTCTGATGTTATCAGTTGCTTTCAGTTTGGAAAAGTAAACATACAGTTGTAATATTCTTTGTAGAATGTTTGTTTTTAATGTAACAAATAACTATGATTTTTGACAAAATAAGAACTTTATAAATTTAATAAATGCTGCTAAAGTATCTTTAATGCATATACCCTGCTAAGTTGAGGTTTGAAGGCTTAAATTTGCACAGTAAAATGTAATGCTTTGCTTCTGTTTTTAAATTATGGTCAACACACTTAATTTATACCAAAACATTAAATTTCTTATTAAACACTACCTTCTTTACCAATTTCTATTTTTTCTGTTTGAAGAGTATATTTAATGTTTTATTGAAGGAAATAGAGCTGATGGAGGAAAAACAGGCATCGGGTTTGTTTCACAGCACCGAGCTTGTATGTGAAGCTCATAAGATGCTGAGGCATAATTGAACATGACATATGATGTATTCAAAATTAAAGGAACGCTTAACATTTCTATATTATATTAAATATTGCAGAAAGAAGCTGTTGTTTTGGACTGGTGCCCTTTGTGGGGCTGTTTCCTGCCCTGCTGCGAAAGGGTTCAGCCCAACACAACCCTGAGTTGAATTAGGCAGGTTTAAGAATGAGGTGAGAAGAGAAAATCTGTATTTGTATTTTTGAATAAGGGATTATCAGTTTATTATGTTAAATATTCCCACATAAGAATGTAAATGAATGGTTTTGATCAGTTTTGATAAGGGGGAATTCTTTGTCATGCTAGATTGGCACTGCATTCAAATGGATAAACTATATCGGGATGAGGAATGTATATTGTTAATATTCATTTTAAGTAATATATGTTAGTCTTTATTTTTGGGTGTTTTAGCAAAAATATTTTTGGATTATTATGGACCATCTTTGCAATGCATATAACAAATCCTAAAACATTTTCTATAGATCCTTTATATTTTAAAAGTTGTTCTCCTGAAATCAGTTTAAAATTTCAACACTGTTTGTAAATCATAGCCTTTCCTATTAGCCTTTGCATTATATTAACAAGGCCGGGGCACTGTTTCCCTTGTTTCTGATATATGAGATTGTTTATGGTAAATAAAAATCATATTCATGTAAATAGGAAAAGGGAAGATACAGATGTCTCTCTTCTAGCTGTATACCATGTGTGTTCAGCCTAAAGCAATGTTTGTAAATCCAACCTCTCAACTTTCCCAAGTCAACCCTGTATCTTTCCATATTCCCTGTTGTTATAGGGCACTTGCACCTGGTATTTTGGTCCTTTTCATTTAACTATCCAGAATTAATTTTCTGTTCATTAAAATTTAATGGGCATGAACATATAGAATATCCTCCTTGTTTATAAAGGTCTACTTTCTTTTGTGGCAGGTTGAGAGGTCTGCATGCAGTTTCAGTTTTACTCTGGCTGTAGAATCAAAATCACTCTGTATATAGTGACACATTTCTTCTGAAATAAAGATAATTGAAAAATTAAAAGTTGACAGACAAAAAGTCATTTCTCTTTCTCTTCCTTTATCAAATCATAAATGGGATTCAAAAGCACTTTTGTTACACTGAAAAAACATCAAGAATATATTGTAGTGTAATTAACTTAAAAGTAAAAATGATAAAACTGGACTAATCACAGTTTACTTCCATATAAATGTCATATTTAACTGTGAGATATTAGCATCAAATAAATGTTAAAATTATTATATGCATTTCATAATGATTAATGTGATTTGCTTTAAGCAGTGCCTTTAAAACTTGAGTATTTACTACCACCAAGAAAACATTGTGATTTTATAGTGAACTCGGAAATATTTGTGTAACTTCTGATCAATTTAAATTGTAATACTTGGACTTCTTTCAGTCTTCCTCATATTAAAAGATTTCAAAAACCATTTAAACTCAAGTTTTTTCCAAAAGATAAATTACACTTGAAATTAGCAGTACTGACAAGTATTTTATCTAAATATTACTTATAACAACAAAACCCTTATTTTATATCCTGCTGTGTTAGAGAGAGGCACAACAGAGTCATGCAGAGATAGGGGCGAATAAGCCAGGTGGGGTTACTAGATGCAAATGAAGAATTTGTTTGATATACAGTACATCATCATTATTCTATGTACCAGTTTTCAATTTGATCATACATTTTTGACATAACATATATGCCCTGTCTGCACTGACTAATTACACATTAGTAGTCTTATTTGATTGTATGAGGTTAATCTAACCTGTGTTCTAAAATTATTAAGTCACTGCAAAAACAAAGTCATGGAAAATGTACTATGACTATTACTTTTATTCACTGTATAAAGGGAAACAAATGTCTTACTAGACATAACCTGAAGGGTGTATTTGGACATTTATTTTCAATTTTTTTGTGCATTGGTGGTATTGTTGTTTATTTGCAAGCTTCAGAAGGACTCAAATGTGTTTTAAACTAGACTGATCCTTCCCAAACTAAATGGAGGTGCAGTACTTTGAGGCAACTGCACTTCTATAACTTACACACTTGCAGCAATAATGAAACACTTTAATTTTTTTACATCAATGTGTCAAAAATTGAAGGAAATCGCGTCTTTCCTTATTGATAGTCTTATTAAAAATGTTCAATGGTTTTTCAAACTTTCAGCTGTTAAGAGGCTCCTTTCATGTATGTAGTGTTCTCAGCATTGCACAAATTCATTCATTGGTTTTTATCTTGTAAAGAATAATCACACAGCATAGTATAAATCAAACAGTAAAAATATTATACATTATTTTGGTAAATACATTTTTACGTTCAAATTAGAATCTATAATTTTTATTTCATTTGAATATATTATGATTGCTTTTTATCACTGTTTGTTTTACAGTATACTTTTAAGAGATCCTGCTTCTAGCTGCCATTCTTTTTCTGAACCAAATATTTCTTGTACAATATCATTGGGAGTAGACTTAATTTTAACTTTGCACAGCAGAAGGCTTAACTATAAACCTGTCTAAGAAAAAGTATACAATAAAGCACATTATTTCAAAAAGCCATTAAGCTAGAAATTTTGAAGGCCAAGATTTTAATCAATTTCTATCAGTAAAGTATTGTTTAAAATACAATACATAATTGAACTTCCTATTCAATTGCAGTGTCTGAATTTAGACTTTTATTGAATCCTTTATTTCACAGTTCTGTTTATTTTTCTTAGTTTAGGTATGTCCAATTTTAGTTGTGTTAAAATCTCAGTCATTATTTGTTACAGTAAATAATTAGAAGACCTATGAAGGAGCAATTCATTCAATGTTTTATTTGTTTTTTTTTTTTTTGTTTTCAAAATAAACAGAAGTAATTAAAATTGAGGGAAAAGGTAATTTGTTATAGTATTCAATACACTTCTTTATTGTATGTCTTTGAAAAGTGAAGTGTACAGATTGATAATTCTAACTGCAAAAAAATCATTAAATTCAACAGTCTTCTGTTGATTCTAAATTTGTTACACACTGGAACCCAAAGCCATAATAGTACCTAGAAGCAGAACTGATAAAAACCCTTGGAGATCCGTGATATGACTGATCTCTTCTAATCGCATATGAAAACTTTTAAAACAAAAATGTATATGTTAAACATTAAAAGATTATTATGAGTACTCACAAATGAAAATATGTAAGTAATATGGAGTTAGCATAGGGTTGCATCAGTGTGCATCTACATAGGAACAAAAAAGGTTAAATATTATTTCCATGGTGAAAAGGAAAGAAGGTTAAAGACACAATATTTCGGTCATATATAGCTTTATGTCCCTAGGTATTCTTACACAGTAACAGTTTAACAAGCTTGATGGACTAAATAGTCTCCTTTTTGTCATCAAACACCATATTTTATGTTTTTATTTGTGCTTCTCCATGTCCTCCTCACCAGACTTCTGTTTGATATAAGATACCTGCTCTCATTTAAAATGTATTTCATTGAAACTATTTCCCTTTTAATCATACATACAGTACTGTGCAAAAGTTTTAGGCAGGTGTGAAAAAATGCTGTAAACAAAGAATGCTTTCAGAAATATAAATAATGATTGTTTATTGTTATCAATTTACACTATGCAAAGTGAGCGAACAAAAGAAAAATCTAAATCAAATCAATATTTGGTGTTACTACCTTTTGCCTTCAAACCAGCATCAATTCTTATAGGTACACTTGAACAAAGTCAGGGATTTTGTAGGATTATAGTCAGGTGTATGCTCAACCAATTATACCAAACAGGTGCTAATGATCATCAATGTCACACGTAGGTTGAAACACAGTCATTAACTGAAACAGAAACAGCTGTGTAGGAGGCTTAAAACTGGGTGAGGAACAGCCAAACTCTGCTACCAAAGTGAGGTTGTGGAAGACAGTTTCATGTCATGGCAAGATTGAGCACAGCAACAAGACACAAGGTAGTTCTACTGCATCAGCAAGGTCTCTCCCAGACAAAGATTTCAAAGCAGACTGGGGTTTCAAGATGTGCTGTTCAAGCTCTTTTGAAGAAGCACAAAGAAACGGGCAACGTTGAGGATCGTAGACGCAGTGGTCGGCCAAGAAAACATAATGCAGCAGATGAAAGACACATCAAGCTTATTACCCTTCGAAATCGGAAGATGTCCAGCTGTGCCATCAGCTCAGAACTGGCAGAAACCAGTGGGACCCAGGTAAACCCATCTACTGTCCGGAGAAGTCTGGCCAGAAGTGGTCTTCATGGAAGAGTTGCAGCCAAAAAGCCATACCTCCGACGTGGAAACAAAGCCAAGCAACTCAAATATGCACGAAAACATAGAAACTGGGATGCAGAAAAATGGCAGCAGGTGCTCTGGACTGATGAGTCAAAATTTGAAATATTTGGCTGTAGCAGAAGGCAGTTTGTTCGTCGAAGGGCTGGAGAGCGGTACAATAATGAGTGTCTGCAGGCAACAGTGAAGCATGGTGCAGGTTCTTTGAACGTTTGGGGCTGCATTTCTGCAAATGGATTTTGGAGATTTGGTCAGGATTAATGGTGTTCTCAATGCTGAGAAATACAGGCAGATACTTCTCCATCATGCAATACCATCAGGGAGGTGTATGATTGGCCCCAAATTTATTCTGCAGCAGAACAACAACCCCAAACATACAGCCAAAGTCATTAAGAACTATCTTCAGCGTAAAGAAGAACAAGAAGTCCTGGGAGTGATGATATGGCCCTGATCTCAACATCATCGAGTGTGTCTGAGATTACATGAAGAAACAGAAGGATATGAGGAAGCCTACATCCACAGAAGATCTGTGGTTAGTTCTCCAAGATGTTTGGAACAACCTACCAGCCGAGTTCCTTCAAAAACTATGTGCAAGTGTACCTAGAAGAATTGATGCTGTTTTGAAGGCAAAGGGTGGTCACACCAAATATTGATTTGATTTAGATTTCTCTTTTGTTCATTCACTGCATTTTGTTGATTGATGAAAATAAATGATTAACACTTCCATTTTTGAAAGCATTCTTTGTTTACAGTATGCCTAAAACTTTTGCACAGTACTGTATGTTCTGCCTTTATTGGCTGGATATATTAGAAAGCAAGCAAGCAATCTTAGCAAGATAATCATACATTAAATGTACACGTTTCACTTTAATCAATAGGAAACTTAAAGTAATGTTTCACCCGCATCTCATCTGCAAAAGCTTGTAGTACCATTCATGGTACTGTCCTTTCTTACATTTATTGGAGGACTGTATGTCACAAGGTACCCTTTTACTCTTATTTGGCTCTCTGTGATTTTTTATGGAAAATCCTTGAGTTAAATGTGCTTCTTTATTTATTTATTTGGGTGACATTTGAGGTCAACATGGATATATAAAACAATGTAAAAAAAATCTTCAAAAACATAAACTATGGTATGGCTGTCTATATTAGACTTAAAGAGAAACAGTATTTAACCCAGCAAGAGTGACAGATCTCAATAAACAAAATCTTGTTCCCATAATTTATAATCTGCAATACTAAGGTACCTTATTTTTTATTAATATTCTTTATTTAGCAAAGAGCTTTAACCAAAGTAAATTCTTGTTAACACAGTAACCAATGCTTTCCTTTTGTTTTTGAGTTGTGTAACTTGTATGTTTAAAAAAAAAATATACATGAAGATTATTGATATTCTGCGGTGGGTTGGCACCCTGCCCAGGATTGTTTCTTGCCTTGTGCCCTGTGTTGGCTGGGATTGGCTCCAGCAGACCCCCGTGACCCTGTGTTCGGATTCAGCGGGTTGGAAAATGGATGGATTATTCATATTGAGTTCAGCTACTTGATTTACAGCAGAAACTGATTATTATGCTATGCAGCTGTGACTGTGAAATACTGAAAACAGCTTTTCTGCTAGACTATTAAGATCTGTAAAAGTGGTATTCCTATGTACAGTATCATCTCAATAGAAAATGCAGATGCTATAATTTGAACTTTGCATTTGGTTTGCTTTGCCTAACACTGACACCAGGTGACCTAAATTATTATTGCAGACAATAAACTGAGATTCATATTACCCTGCTGCAGCTCAGCTTTGCTGAGTACATTAATCAAACATACAGTATTTCAAAAAGACTTCATTCCAAGAACCTTACTTATGTTGCTTATAGCTAGGTTTGAGAAAGAGAGTACTTAAATTATTTTTAGTAATATGTATTCAGCTGTAGATATTTAAATTTCTTAAGGCAACAATTCACACACACTGATTTTGTTGCATTAACTATATTTTATTATTAAAGAAACTGACATGACTAGTGAATGATGATTACAGTGTAAGAGAACAAGATCAAAAGATTGTCATGGATTTTTAAGTCTTGTGCTTTACTGGAAAGCAATCTTGTAATTTTTTGTTTACATTTATGAATGGAGTTTTGGTCCTTATCCCAGCATTTTACTCTTCTGATCTAGGATTATTACATAAAAGATTTAACACTCTGGGTTGTAAGCAGTTTACTTCTGGAATCACTAGGAAACTTATAGAACTGTGAATCCCAGAAACGTAAAAATTACAAGACCAGAGCAACTAATATTACAATATTTATTATAGATGAATCTGATAACCAATTAGTTTGTCACTGTTTTTGTTCCAAGAAATGTATAATGATACAGAGAGATTTAGCCTGGGCAGAGTAATGTGGAGAGCAGCAAAAAACAGTTTGTAAATGAAGCTTACCTGAAATTCTGACACGTGGGCCTCAATCCATCTTTTGGAAAGGAAGTAGAACCCAAGACATAAATACAGGAAATGGGGTGCATTTAGTCAGAGAAGACTTTGTGAAAGGCTCAGCTGTTTCTAAACACCTACAAGGTAAACCTGCTTGTCTGCTTGTGACATAGGGAAATTCTTCCAGACTGCTGTGCGTTTATGACTATGAAAAATGACACTAACATTTTTTTTATCAACTTTTAATCATTTAATTATATACCCTGTTTTAATTCAAGAATTACTTGCTGCTTGCATTGCATGCAGGAACCAGTAGTGCTTGTATGGCTGATGAATACCTTATAGCCGGCTTCTTGTATTCTCACACTCAAATACACTATTTTCCCTTCTTCTCAGTTTATCCACTCCTCTCCATCAAACACCATTTGATGTTGTTTTGTTTTTCTTTAATTTCTTTAAGTCTACTCTCGTATGTCATTTTGTGTTATGTTTCTTATGCTCTTCACTCTTTCAGTCAAATCAATACATATAATTGTCTTTCTCCATTTTTCAGTTTTTCTCTGTTTATTGTTCCCTCTCTCATTCTTTTCATGTGTGACCCATTCAAACTTTTTTCCTTCTCCTTCTTCACTTTTTTGATAAACACCTCTCATCTTTACCTTTTTAGCTTCTCCTTCCTCTGTCTTTGTTCATCTAAGATCTGTCTGTACTCTTTCTTGTAGTATTTATCTTTTTTCCCTTGCATCATTAATACTGTCCCTTATGTCAATATACATCCTACTTTTGATTTATTCTTCCTTTTTGTAGTTTATGTCCTTACATTTATATCTCATTATCATATCGTAAAATTTTGAATGTAGCTTTCTAGGCAACAATTCATTTGCTGATACACATATAGTACCCTGTAAAAGCATACATGTAAAAGTGCATTTCTTATGAAGTTTGTTCAGAATGTACTTTATTCATACGCAGTATTCATTAAAATACTGTTCAGAAGCCAGAGGGTTATCTGCCTTTATTTTTAATGAACAGAGAACTATTGTATTTTTAAGGAATTCCATCTGTTTTTTCTGAGTAGAGAGTGAATGTGTCACTGTTGCCATTTAGTCAAATATTAGCATTGCTTCCACGTTTGTTTTGTTTTCCTTTTTGGAAACAATTATATTTTTTAGCATTTCCCTTTAAGGAGTAGTTTGTCTTTTACTAGTGTTTACTATATAGTACAGGATAAAAGTAATACATGAATATGTAACATAGTCATGTTGGTATGGAAAGCAAAGCAGAATAAACCTTCACCAAAAAGCTGCCTTTTTATTTATTATTGTTATAGGTAAATATCATTAACTTAGCTATTTTCTTTTGTCGACAGTAGGATGTTAGTTAGTGAGCAGTGAGCTGGTTAACTTAGCGTCTTTAATATGTTGTCGTCATCTAAGCAACTGTGACAATCTTGTTGGTCTTTCTTATGTGCCTGTGATCTTTTGTGCCATGCTTTATTTTAGTACTCTGTTCTGAAGCTTTTTATAATAATACAAGGCTCAGTCTATGCTGTTTTTTTATTTAGTACTGTATATAAACATATAAGGATGCTTTAAAATATATATATATATATAATATATATATATGACATTGTTCGTGTAATGTGCTTACGTTATGTAACAAGCTACTTATTAATATACTAACAAAGGTCCTGAATTCACCTTAGTTTACAGTCTGTTTTACACTTTAAAAACCTGGATTTGAAAGATAGGTTTTTTAAACCATTTATATTTACGATTGTATTCTAATTATCTTTTTGTGATTCTGATTGATCTTGTTTCACCCCATAGCTTGCCCTGCTCTAATCAAATAGCATCTCTCATTGACTATGTGCTCATTGCATGTTATTTATATAAACCTGTTCCCTTCCCCTAAACCAGTGTTTGATCCCTTCATCCATCAGCTGGGCCTGGCTGCACTGGAAGTGTGCAGAAAATTCATATATGTATACATTTTACAAGTAACATTTAATAGGAAAGCCGTGAGTTTCCTGCACACTAATATGGACTAATCATCAACCCTGTGAAAGAATAATTTCCCTATGTTGTTAGCTGAGCCAAGCAGACTTTGTCAATAAAAGGTGCTATAGGTCTCAGCTAAGCCTTGCTGTGGGCCATAAAAGTACCCTCTTCCCAACCCCACCCCAACTTCCCCATCTGTCGTGGCTGAGAAAGAGATATTTGGCTTTTTCTATAAAAGTGCCTTTGGAAAAAAAATAAGACCTATTTACATTTCAAGATGGAGAGAGAAGCATGGAAGTGACTCACGTTTAACCTCTTTTGCTTTTTTGTAGAAGCTGTCTTGTCTTTTCCATCTTCTCTCTGTCTCTCTCTCTCTTTCTCTCTCTGTTAGTCTGTTTATATTGTTAAAGGTCATCCACAAAACATAAGACTGTCTACTGAGACTCTGAACCCCTTCTATACCATTAGGGTAAGAGGACTACTTTAAAAACAATTCAAATATATACTTTTTTATAGTTTGCAGTTTATAATTCAGAAATAATTTTTAGTGATGAGGCTTGTTGATATATTTTCACACAGCATTTTTAAACATATTTAACAATACAGCTCATAGGCTGAATCAATCTTTATGGCATGGTTGTAGGTTTTTTTGTAAGTCAATAATATTTATATGCAGCCATTTATCTCTGGCCTTTACAGTGTCACTTCTAGCTTGACTAGAAAAAAGAATTTAGTCTGGCTTTTTATGGCCAAATATTTTAATGGAATTCCAACAATTAAGTTTCTAATTAGAGCTAATATCACATAGCCTGCATGTTTTTGTTATATACCATACAATTTTAAAAATGTTCGGGATTAGAATTTTTACTCCAGGAGATATGAAGTAGCCTTGCATCATATAGGGATTTCTGGTTTTGTTCTCAAATCAAATTTCATTGAGTGCAATGATTGTTTATCTGCCAGATTTACGAGGGAATGAGAGCCATTTCATGTGTGAAACAAGGTTCATGAAAAATAAAATGAGTAAGTGTGATGCCAAGTTGGTTTTTTTTTTGTTTTGTTTTTTTTAAGGAAATCGGTAGTAAAGTAAAACATGACAGTTAACTGTATAATAGCTTTTGATTACAGTCTTGTGTTTTGAGGATCTCAACAACAGCTCACTTGCTTCTTACAGTACATTTTGTTCATATATAAAATCTTCAACACGACCTAGTTTGGAAAATGAATCCCTTCTGGAACAATTGTGTTAAAGATGTATCTTACACATATTTATAGATGGCAAAGAGTGGAATATCTAATGAACACTAGGCAATCTCAGAATGAGACTTGAAGAGTGACAAATATAATTATTTGCTAAATATCGGTTAATTATATAGATTTTCCTAAGTACAGTTTTTTATATTATATCTTCGAGAGTATTTTGTGTCTTGGTAGGTCTGTTATTTTCAGTGTTTTTAGTTTATATGACACAAATTTGCCTAACAGTTATTGTTTCTTCTCTGACTCACTGTCTAACTCTTAATTTCACTGTAAAGATTTTTTTTTTTTTTAACTTTTCCTCGGCATCTATTAGTTTATTTTAAATTTTTTTAAATGTACCACTCTGTGAAACATCTGGTGTATCTTCCCCTGAAATTTTGCTGTTGCTTTTTATGTCCTTTATTTATTTTTTTTAGCTTTCCTCTTAATTCCTCTGCCTATCACCAAATGTTATTACCCACCTTCCCTAATACCATGCTCACATACACAAGCCGGCTATACAGTTACACACCTCTAACTATAAAGAGTATTCCAGGCTTTGAAATCTTGTGATATTTCCAGTTTACTCTCTTTTTACGTTGATTTTTACTGTTGAATATTTTCAGTGCTACTAGAGCTGACCTAGAAGCGTTTGTTCAGCTTTTATCTATTTTAACAGAAGTAAGCTAGAATAATAGATAACAGAAGGCTAATTTCTGCAACAATGACCTGTCAATGTCATTCTAAATATGTTTATTTCTCCTTTGACTGATGTGAGTATCTGGAGATTTCATAAGAAGTGGCCAATGGGATTTTGAAGGCCTGTTGCTGCTAGGTGCCTGCCAAGCCATCCTCATATTGCATGAAGCAACTACTGGGTTCTCTGCATTCATTCTTTTCCTGTCAGTTATATATGTCACAGTTCCCTTCATCACAATTCTTTTGTCATTTTTAGAACTAACTGAATGCAATCACATACTCAAAATTCATTTTTACTTTGTGGTGTTGCACGAAATTTGATTAGATGCTTTAAAAAGTATTATAAAATATTGCAATAATCTTTTTTTTTTTCTTCAGAAAGACAAAGAACACAATATGTCCTTATAGATGAGCCTAACAAGAAATCAGACTCTAACTTTAATAGGGGGGATTTATTGGCTAGTATTTTAGTTTGCTGTTGGTTATATGTAACAATAGTCAGTTGAATGACATTTATTTGGAAGTATTTAAGGTAATCTAGATAATACATTTGCAGTTTTGCTGAATGGCATTCGAGTTTGTTCATTACATTATTTTATGCAAGTGTCATATATGCATAGAAAACAACACTAAGAAATGATAGTAACAGCCAATTAAGTTGACCAACTGACAAATTTTGGAGGTAACAGTACTTTAGAAAGACCTCTTCATTCCACACATCTAAAACACATATTTACATTCAAAGACAGAATTGGGTAAAATCTAAAATACCTGAATACGTAGGACTATAGCTAAATAGGTTACTTGAAGGGGAACATTGTGAATGATAATTAGTGGTGAAGATGTGAGAAAAATCCAAAGACAAATGCCATGTAATTAGAATCTACAATGACAAAATTTTGAAGATCGGGTCAATTTTAGGTGCTGTTCATTAGCAAAGAATTCCAAAGGGATCGCAGACTTATTTTTCATAACTGTATTCCACTTTAACATTCACAAGAGTTCATTGTTAAATGATAAGTTTAGTATTTACGAAGTCAGTTATCTTTCACAATTACTGCATTTGTTAATTTGCCCCTGAAGCTTTTTAAGAGAAGCAGTACTTATAAATTTAAAAAAGTCTCCTCCAGGGGTTTACAATGTATGGGGTATCAAATGAAATGTGAAACAGAATTCATAATGTGTCCGCTTCCTTCAAAGAAGAAAAGATTCAGGTGCAAATCATTTTAGCTTAGAATATAATTTCTTAAATACATATTAAAAATATTAAATATTATCAATAAACACAAGGTCACAGATTTTGAAGTACGGATCAAAATGTTATAGGATTGCTACATGCACTCCTGTTTTCTTGTTGAATAAAAAAGCACTTTTCAGATTATTCCATCTTTGCCCTTACCATATCTCATCAAGATGCAGTGTTTCAGTTTTGAAGACCAAACAGTGGTATTTTATTTTTATGTGTGTATACAAAGTATTCTTACAGTAGTACCTGTTAACACATGCTTCATTTTAAGGGAAAATGTCCAAAGTCTTGTTCTAGCACTAGAAAAAATAAACAAACTTTTCCTATCTCTTTCTCAAGTTAGATCACCCATTCTCCTAATCTCTCCCGGTTCATAATCAGTTTCAACCAGAATTCTCTAAACCTTTCCTGTCTTTGAAATGTATGTTTTGTTTGTTTTTTTAACATCCTTACTGAGATTTTTCTTGTTTTTAAACATTAACACCCTTTGTATTGAAGGAGTATGATCATCCTGTTGTATAGCTATGTAATTTTACCTCATTCTCTCAATCTGAGGGTTTAGTCTCCACACCTGCTGTAAAATACAAAGTAACACAATAATGCCCAAGTGTATTATCTCTACATTTTTTTCTGAGTATGGAATCTTCGATTCTTTAGACATATTTCTATCTGACAGCAGATGTAATAACTCTGAATAAATTCCTAGCTGCAAATGGATGGTCATGTCCATCAAGTAAAACACATATTTGGCCTAGAACACACTCATGTTTGTCACTGCAACAGTGAAACTTTTATCATGAGCCAAACTAATTTTTGCATTTCACATTGCAATGTCTCTTTCCTTATTTGTTAGACTGCAGTACAGTATGTTGCTTGCAGTATTCTATAGTACAATGATTTTTGTTATATTGAAAATTTTATAAGAAGGAGAGCTCATAAATGAAAAAAATACATTGCTGGTGATGTCTTAATTTTGATTTTTGCAGAGTTCTCCATACTAAGCAATGTAACATAATTTGAATGTGATAGCAGTTTTAATATTTAATATGAATGTTTATTTTATAATGAATTCATCCTAGGTACATTTGTGAATGCCTCTTTATACAGTATATAATGAATTTGTGTGTTTATATATACATTTGTGTGTGCATGTGTGTATAAATATGTATGTATGTATGTGTGTATGTATGTGTATATATATATATATATATATATATATATAATATATATATATATATATGTATATAATTTGTGTGTGCACTTCTTGTGTGAGAGTATACAGTACTTGCATTTTGTATTTATAATTTTTTTCTTTTCAATGTATTATAACCTGTTGTTCAGTGCTGCAGCTCCGCATGCTCCTGTTTCTACAAGCACCTCTCCTGCACCCCTACCTGCTGCTTCAGCAAGTGTGCCTGTTGATAATGTACACAGCCTTGCCAGTCAAGTGAACCCACTTTCCCCAGCTGCAGCATGCGAGGCTCCTGCTACTGCCTTGTCTTGCCCTAAAAGGTAATTCTGTTTGTAGGTTAATGAATTGGATCATATGTTTTGCTAGCTGCTTTGTATGAGCTGTATTTTGCGTACATAACAATGTGCTCTGTGTTTTTCACTTTGTCTGACTTTTAAGATCAAGGTAAGTTTTTTTTTCCCTCTATGGAATGTTGTAGTAATACTGTACATTGGTTATATTAGTTAAAGCAATTCAAAATTTTGATTAATAAGCAAAATGTATTTCTAGCAATGTAATCTAAGTGTTTAAAAGTTTTAGCCAGAAGATTTTAGCTTTATAACTGTATTCATAATAGTGGAGCACAAGCAGCAATTATTAGATATAAAATATTGATAAACTTCTCATATACTATACTGGACAGTGACATGATTTATGCACCATGTGTTTCAGAGATTTTTATATTTTTATATATCATGAAGATTATACAGTCTAGATTCTAGTTTCAAGTCACTGTCATTAGCTGATACAATTAAGCTTTACAGTCTGTATAGAACAGACATTTTATAAAATTAAAAAAGTTTTGTAACATCCATTTATTATTTCTTAATAAAGATGCCATCCAGCTTTAATCAGACAATAAGTGCACCTTTCAAAGACTTGAAAAGAATTTCATTCATACTTAATGTGTTTTCATTGATCATACTGAACAAACCTGTTATTAAATTACTTCAGCTGGTGCTTCAAAAAATTGTTCACTTTGATAAATCTTTTTACATGATTTTTGTTCAGGGGTGCTTTGCAGCTCATTTTGATAAAGGCCTTTCCCATACTGAACAAACCTGGTATTAAATTACTTCAGCAGGTGCTGCAAAAATTGTTCACTTTAATATTTCTTTTTACATGATTTTATTTTTTCAGGGGTGCTTTGCAGCTTATTTTGACAAGGGATTTTGCCTCTGATTCCTGAGACTACTCTGATTAAGAATGTTATGTGCTAAAAGTTGTTTTTTGATTGTAGGGTGCTTATGGAAGTAGAAGATTATTGTGATTAGTCATTGTGCAAACTAAGACTTTTTTTAAAAATTCTGTTTACCAGAATTTTTACAGGTTTTATGGTGCTGCTTTTAGTAAGACTAATTTTTTTATTGTTCCCTTTTAATTAATTGGAATTATTTGAAAGAAATACAGAAAATGCAAACTTTTCAAACAATCCAATAACTATAACATAGATTAGCATCCCTGGTCCTAGAAGCCACAGTGGCTGCAGGATTTTGTTCCATCAATTTTCTTAATAAGAAACCAGTTCATGCTATCAATAGATGATTTTTAATCAAATGGCTTGGTCCTGTTTCATTATACTGTGTTAGAAATTCCAGTATGTGTTCATTGTAATTTCTTGAGTAAACCAAGCCTTAAACTTAATATTCTAATCTTTTATCTTTTAAAATAATTTACTACAGTATATTCTCCATGAAAACCATAAACATTTACAAATTATATTGAGTTAGTAGTTTGCTATTTATGTGCACCTTGTTGTATGGCAGCTGGTAAAAAAAAAACAAAAAAAAAAAACGCATGAGCCCATTTAACAAGTGACAGTGCTTATATCCTGGAAAAATTGGATGGATATACATGTTGCATTTAAAGGCATGAAAACACAACCTGTAAGCACTGTAAAGAAAAGTAAAACCCTGGGGACATGGTGGTTAGCCCTACTATCCCACAGATTTAGCAACCTGGGTTTGAATCTTTCACCCAGTCATTGTCATCATTTGAATTACTGTGCTACTATTTATATTGGAAGATTATATGTTCAAAGAGTTCAGACACATTTAAAACAAATGGTAAATGAGTTGAGATAGTGCTGCTCGGTATCTGTACTGGTTGGGATACCTGATGACTTCCATAAATTAAATACTGTATAGGTTGAAGCCCTTTATCGTGCAGCGGTGCAACTAAGAGTAGCTCCTATGCCTAATATGTTTCAAACATTGGTTACATACTTGCTGGTTGACATACCAAAAAATTGCTAGTAAATTAGCAATAGTTATTAATGACTCAAGCACTGAACTATGCATAAAAAGAGGGGTTTGAACAAGAAAAAACATTGTTTTGTTGCCTTCTGATTCCTTCCTCTTTCCATAGACTTTGGTATTCCAGATGAATGATATTTCAATTTAATTTAAATTTTTAAAAAAGGGGATTCTACTGTATTATAGGAGTAATCTTAAGGAATAAGAGGACCTTTTGCAGGATAAATATTTTAACAATACGATGATCTGTTCCAAGTCATCAAAAAATGTTTTTAGTTTAGTTTGACAATGAAATTCATTTAACAGATTTAATAAGAAGGGCATTAATTAGTTTTGGTCTGAAATAAAAAGAACCATGTGATCAGCACTTAGACTGAGATACTTGTTGTTAAAAGCCTTCCCTTATTATCCTTCTTATATGTTTGTTTCCAAAGATGGATCACCAGCATTTCCATTGCAATTACAAATAGCACTGGTGATAGTTGACAATGCTGTCCAGTTCCACGTTCTAGCCAAAAATATTTATTTAGAATTGGTATTGTTTATATGAACAGAAACACATGGGCTTCATTATATTAGTTTTGAAGCTCAGATACTCGAAGGGAATTTAAACATTTGTTGAAATTCTAACAGTTGATGTCTGCTTTAAATAAATCCAGTTGGTTCTTAATAATACTATGAAATGGAGTGTTTTATTTTTTAGTTAAAATTTGTGCCAGAATCTTAATTTTTTTTCATGAATCATGAATTTCCATTTTGCATCTGTATGATTATTTTTCATATTCATTTTTTTGGCCATATTTTGAGTTGTGGTGTTGTTATTTAGACGTGATGCATGTAATGTCACAGTTTCTGATGCTTTTAAAGATGATGTCACTGTATTGCTGCCGTCTACGTTTCAGGATATTTACAAACCTTTCTAAGGATTTGCTAGAAAGGATTTACAGACAATCATGACCTTTTGGTTTGTTTTTTTTTTTAATTTTTGCCTTAATGTTTTAAAACTTTTACAATCGGTTGCAATTCCGGATGCTGAAAAAAAAAAAAAGCTGAAATTGCAAAAGTCATCAAAAATGAATGAGTAAAAATTGTGTGCCACACCACTTCTAAGCATAAGCAGCTTAGCCACAAACTCAGGTTGCAGGCTTATGACTTGCACAGTCCAAATAATGGACAAAGATATCTGCCAAGGAAGAAGAAGAAAATGCAAAAATTAAACAAGGTTCCTTTAATATTTAACCATTTATTTAGTAATCAGAAATTTACAAAAACAAAACAAATATCAGGAATGAAAGAAAACAGAAAGATTTCCCTTAACAGAAACCTGGAAGTGAAAAAATCCAATAAAAAAAACAGTAACGGTATCTTTCAACAAAAGTTTGGAAAAAAAAAACTGCAAATCTAACTGCAAATGGCAAAAATTGAAAACCAAATTGCAAGAGATAAATGCAGCACTGAAGAATCCATTTCATGAGCTGGTGCCTCTTAAATAGCTCTGGGGATGTTTCCCCAGCTGCAGTTTCAAGTGGCCCTATCCTACGAGCTCAACACACACAATACAAGGAACAGAATTTAAAGAGCTATACATAAAACTAACATCATACATAAAGATAAAATAATTCATAAAAATTTTAACCAATACATAAAACAGTAGATAGCAAAAATAAAATCAATAAAAAAAATAAAATCAATAATATTTACATGATATCAGCTTTTGACTTCCTGCTTCAGATATTTGCCTGTATAGTGAGTGTTCCCATTCTTGCCCGTTTTGCTTCATTCATTTCCAAGTCCCTTGTTAAATAAATCAGCTTTTCGGGATGCGCTCTTCATCAGCACAATGGAGACTCTAGGATTCAAACTCAGTAGTATCTTTATTCTTCTCTGGAAAGACAGTAATTGATGCCTCCCATCATGTTTTCAATAAAATATTTTCTTCTGTAACTTTCTTAAATATAGTTAGCATTAAAGGAACAAATTTATTGTGCAGCTTTTTACAAAATTTGACTCGATAGATTTCAGGATCTGCAGCTTACCAATCTTGTAAAGAATGTATAGTGTCATGGATTTCAAAACAATTTAATGTGTTGTCCAACTCATATTCAAACAGTATATTAACTTGTAGCAGCCGGTAGAACTTGTTGTTAAAAGCCTCATTTGTGTTACAATCTGATGTGTACATAGACATATCATAATATTCCTTAAATATATTATTTATTTAAATTTACATTTTACATTTATTTGCTAAGCAGATATTTTTATCCAAGGTAACTTACAAAGGAGGTCAACATAACTGAGTAAGCATCAGTCAAGGGACTGTTTAGGAAACGAGTGTTACAGGACAAGAGTACAAAATTGATCTTTACAGGTGAAAAGCTCAGAAACAAAATACAAGACAGAAATTTTGTGCTTAATAACTTTAGTTCAAACTTCATTGTTAATCTTTGCATTTGTATTCAAAACTTACTACATTTTTTTCATGTTGCTCAGAAGAATTGAAACCAACTAACTAGTTAAAATTAGCTTTCAAATAATTGGTCAATATTTTTTGCATAGTGTTTCAGTAGAATCATAACAAAACACTAGTCTTAAAATATGCAAGAAATATTAAGACACTAGGCACCTGTATGTTCCTAATTTATTGTGAATGAGTCTATTCTGTCAATGTCCAAAAACACAGAAGCCTGAATTTGATTAACAAAATTTAAGTTTCCTAATTCTATGTTGGGCAGCATGGAGGTGCAGCGAGTAGTACTGCCTCCTCACAGATCCAGAGTACTGTACTGGATTCAAATCCCATGCCTTGTCAGTGTCCTAGTGGAATTTGCATATCCGTCCTATGACTGCAAGGCTTTTCCTTCAGGTGCTATGGTCTAGTCCAGGGGTAGGCAACGTCGGTCCTGGAGTGCCACAGTATGTGCAGGTTTTTGTTCCAACCCAGTTCCTTAACGAGAACTCAATTATTGCTGATGAAGCACATATTGCTTAAGTGACATTTTAATGCTTCATTTTAGTGGTCTCGCTTGTTAAGGTTCTCCAACCTTAATTGCTTATTTCAATCTTAAACTGCTGCATTCAGTGTTTTAATTGCTCCTTATTAGCAATAAGATGTAAAACAGGGGTAGGCAATGTCGGCCCTGGTGAGCCGCAGTGGCTACAGGTTTTCATTCAACCCAATTGCTTAATTAGAAACCAATCATTGCCAATCTCAGACCTTATTTCATTTTATGGCTTGTTAGTCTGTGCAATGTAAGGCTTTTATATCGTAGATTTTTTTCCTTTCCAAGGATATCATCCAAATGATTTGAAGCCTAAAACAGATCATTTTCAGTCTGTCACATTTTTCTATTAAGTGTTTTATTAAATCATACCGTGCATGATGAACACACACAGATGTAATTGGAAAAAAGCTAGCTGGAGAACTGCTGGCTGCTTTGTCTTTTACATCTTATTGCTAATAAGGAGCAATTAAAACACTGAATGCAGCAGTTTAAGATTGAAATAAGCAAATAAGGTTGAAGAACCTTAACAAGCGAGACCACTAAAATGAAGCATTAAAATGTCACTTAAGCAATATGTGCTTCATCAGCAATAATTGAGTTCTCGTTAAGGAACTGGGTTGGAACAAAAACCTGCACATACTGTGGCACTCCAGGACCGACGTTGCCTACCCCTGGTCTAGTCCATCATACTCAAAAGATGTGCTGGTTAGATGAAAAGGTTATTCCAAACTTGGCTATGTCTGTGAGTATACCCTCTCCAAGGCTATTTTCTTCCTTGCTCCAGGTCTAAACACCTGCAACCCTGAATTGGATTAAGCATGTTTGAGAATGTTAAGTAATTCTATTATAATTTAAACTGCACCACTGAGTAGTTAATGTCCAGTGACACCAACTAAATCTTGTGTGCCTTTTAATGAAGTGTTAGAATATTGAAACACACATAATTGAAACTTCAATATTATAATATGAATATGAGGGAAAATAATAAATTAAAGAAACAATATGATCAATGAAAGTCAGATTTTTCATTAAAATGATACTTAACTGGTAACTGTAAGAAGTCATAATTTTTTGTCACATTAACACCAATTTCAATTGCCTTGCTAGACAAGTGAGACTTAAAAAATTACTTGTATTTATATGGTAGAAAAATTAAAATATAAAAGAATTACTAATTAAAACAAAAATGATGGTGGACTTCCTGGAAAATAAATTCACAAGATTAATCTCTGATGAAGATATTTTTCTGCTAAATGAAATTAACTTTTTGTGATTGTTTCAGCATTTATTTGATATGTATGTAGTATAATAAAAAACATCAGCTTAATAGTATGAAAGAATCTGTATCTGGCTATTTTGAATATATTAAAATTTAGAGCTTGACACATTAGAAAATTAAATTCAAATAGTCTGCTGGAGAACCCTTAGACATAAACATATGCTGAGAAATAAATGAAACTGAAAAACAAGAGCTTTGCATCATCCCATGTGTGTCACAGTGATTGACTGTTTATAAGGTAAAATATTGTTTTAAAATATATTTTAAATGAAAATCATTTTAAACAAAGAAATGCCAGAACGAATTAAAGTGCAGGTACTATATTGTGAGACTGAGAAACCAATTAAAGTTATTATTGAAATGTAATGAACAAAATGTTCTGAAATTTCATATTCAAAATGGGAAACTTCTATCCAAGTAAAAATGTTAGAGATGCACAAATGGAAACTCAGGGCATATATTTTGAAATTCAACATAGTCATATGATGCAGATCAAACTTCAGCGTTGCAAAGTATCTGTAGTAGTCTGTGATGAAAATGTTCAAAACATTGTAGCATTTACAACTTCAATTTAATTGGTTGTCATAATTGCTAAAGACATATAAATTAAAAACTGCAATGCAGTTTGTTATCCACAAAACTAATAAAATAATTTCAGTACAAATCATGGACCTGAAGATAAAATCAAATTAGGACTAAAGCATGTTAAGTATTGTATTGTATGATCCTAATTTCTACTATCTACTATATGTTGTTGGAATGTAAAATTTTACCAGATTTGGCAAGATTACACTAAGTGCTTATGGTAAAATAAAAGAAAAAATCCCACTACAGCAGTAAATGGATAAACATATGTATACTAAGAAATGGAGTTCGGTCATAATGCCTAGAGTTAGTATAATAGTCATTTACATTTACGACAATAAATCATTAAATGCAACTTTGGTACCAGTCTATTATTGTATTTCAAACCATAAAATCTTTGAGATCAGCTGTGAAACAGAAGGAAGTAAGAAAATGTGTTTTACCTATGATATTGCTTTTGTGTCTCAATGGGAAAAAAAAACAGTAAAAACAAATTACATTATTTTATGGCTTTAAATTAAAGAGCAGTATAGGTATAGCAGACAATGCAAAATGTTCAGAAGAGTAAATAGTCTTAATCTGTAACTCTGAAGATGTGAAAACTATCATGTGGGTATATAAAAATGTAAAAATCATAGAGGGTTTTGCCGCGTAAAATTAAATTTGTTTAATGGAAAAAATAAAAAGCTAATATTTTATATTATATAGTTGAACAATATATGTGGTTAATTTTGAAAGTAAACATCATAATTTTCCTAAAAATGTTATAACTATTAAAAACATTAAGCTGCCAGTTTCACTGGTATTAAAATGTATTAAAAATTATTGTGTGAATAAGTTATTTCTAAAACTGACTATCACTTTTCAGGTTACAATAAAAAAGATTAGAAAGTTACATGACCTTTGATCAGGTACTATTCAGTCTGAGTAACTACTATAATAACTTCATTTGAATTTAAAAATAATATACAGTAATCCCTCCTCGATCGGGGGGGTTGCGTTCCAGAACCCCCCGCGAAAGGTGAAAATCCGCGAAGTAGAAACCATATGTTTATATGGTTATTTTTATATTGTCATGCTTGGGTCACAGATTTGCACAGAAACACAGGAGGTTGTAGAGAGACAGGAACTTTATTCAAACACTGCAAACAAACATTTGTCTCTTTTTCAAAAGTTTAAACTGTGCTCCATGACAAGACAGAGATGTCAGTTCTGTCTCACAATTAAAAGAATGCAAACATATCTTCCTCTTCAAAGGAGTGCGCGTCAGACAGAGAGAGAGAGAGACAAAAGCAAACAGTCAAAAATCAATAGGGCTGTTTGGCTTTTAAGTATGCAAAGCACCGCCAGACAAAGTAGCTGCAAGGAAGCAAGCATTTTTCAGCATTTTTTAGAGGAGCGTCCGTATCCTCTAGGCCAGTATGCGAACAGCCCCTCTGCTCACACCCCCTCCCGTCAGGAGCAGAGAATGTCAGAGCGAGAGAGAGAGAGAGGAAAGCAAACAATCAAAAATCAATACATGCTGTTTGATCTTTTAAGTATGTGAAGCACCATGCGGGAAGCATATCGCTTGCAAAGCAGCCACATGTAAGCCCAGCAAAGAAGGGAGCACTGTGAAGGTAATCTTTCAGCATTTTTTGAGGAGCGGCCGTGTCCTCTAGGGCAGGGGTCCCCAACCACCGGTCCGCGACCCACTACCGGGCCGCAGCCGTCTGACAGCCGGGCCGCGAGAGAACTGCCGGCAACGGAGACTCACTCAGACTTTTCAGAACGCTTGGCGGGCGGGGCTTTGCAGCGTCGCAGAGAGAGGAGAGAGTATTACAACAAAGTATTGTAACGGTCCCGATAGTTTCCCAATATGACACGAGTCTATAGAAATCGCGTTACTACGAAGTACATTCAGCAGATGCTTTCATTACAACGAAGTGACCTTGAAATGCCTGACTGAATCATCCACAGAGCAGTTAGATCTGTGGTCGCAGCTCAGATGTGCACGTTTGCACAACGATCCCCAAACAGAAACATTGTAAAAAAAAATTCTTTCTTCGAACTTTCCTCGTACTGTTTTTTTTTTGCTGTTTTTGTTTTCTGTGGTTTTCAGTGATACCTTTTGCTTATTGCTTGTCAACATTTGAAAAACATCCATTGGAATTTAACTCATTGTCACCCTCCTATAGAAACGGCAGACACGAAAAAAACGATAACAGTGTTAATGTTTGTGATGTGCAATCTGTTGGAATGGCAAATGCAAAGCATATGTCTTTGTTATGTGCAAAAAAAGAAGAAAAATCTTGGGTTGCAAACGTATGCGAACTGCTTAATAATAATAGAAATGTTATGTAAATTGTGTATAAAACTTAAACCAAACCTACCCCCCCCGCCCCCCCGACCGGTCCGTGGAAAAATTTGCATCTAATAAAGTGGTCCTTGCTGTCAAAAAGGTTGGGGAGCACTGCTTTAGGGGTCCGAACAGCCCCCGTGCTCAGAATATATTTGAGGAGTTTTATTTAATACATAATACATGCTGTGGTTGGGTAGCTTCTCAGCCATCTGCCAACAGCGTCCCTTGTATGAAATCAACTGGGCAAACCAACTGAGGAAGCGTGTACCAGAAATTAAAAGACCCATTGTCTGCAGAAATTTGCGAACCAGCAATAAATCTGCGATATATATTTAAATATGCTTACATATAAAATCTGCGATAGAGTGAAGCCGCGAAAGTCGAAGCGCGATATAGCGAGGGATTACTGTATGTCAGAAAAAAGCACAAAAAAATCAAATGGGCTTCTTTTAGAAAGATCTGCAAAGTATATCCTCTTCAGGTGCATAGCAAAAAGTAAGCCATCAAGGTGGTTCAAAATGATGCTAACACCTCAAGAATATTTGAAGAACAGGAATAAAATTCTTGGATTTTTAAAATAAACAGCTAAAGACTCACTGATATGTTGTAACAGTATTGAGTTATTTGTAAAAGAGTACATCATTTTCAAAAAATGTTGCTATGAGTTTATTTTTGAGTAAACATGTCTGTGAATTATCAAAACAATTTCAGCTTATCATTATTTTCCTGTTTTGCTCCATTGCTGAAGTTGCCAGTAGCAACTTGCAGATACTAGAGTTCATTCTATATCAGTTACCAAAACAATCTACACATCACAGTACTCGTTTTTTGTTTTTGATGACATGCATTTTTTGACCATTGTGCAGTGTATTTTTACTTAATAGGTGAAACTGTGATTGCTACAAAATGGCTTGCCTTGTATCCAGTTGTAGCCATCTGAACCAAGTTTATAAAAGATCTAGGATTTGTGTTGGATGTACATGGTGAGCCAAAAAGTTTATTCTACAAAAACGCAACAAGATAAAATAAATTTCATTACAACACAAGAAAGGGTATACAAAATAGATTTATTTTACTCTGTTTTAAAAATTATGTCTTCAAGGTGGTGGCTATCACTAGTGAAACACTGTTCCTGACGATTTCTGAACTCTCGCATGACTTGTTCAGCCATTTCAAGGGGAATTGAGAAAATTTCATGGCAAATAACGTCCTTGCGGGCTTCAAGGTTTTGAGGTTGGTGTGTGTATACCTTCGACTTGAGATAGCCCCATAAGAAGAAATTACATGGAGCGAGATCAGGGGAACATGAAGGCCACTCAACATCACCACACAGTGAGATCAGCTTCCCCGGAAACATCTCCCACATAACTTGCATGGGTTTCCGCACCATATGAGCTGCTGCTGCATCCTGTTGAAATCAGGCATCCACCACATCCATTTATTCCAGTTGGGGTCACAAAACATTCTCTAGCATTTCAATGTAACGTTTTGAAGTGACGGTGACCGTTGCTCCCCCCTCCTTAAAAAAAGTAAGGGCCTACAAAGCCAAATTATGCAAGAGCACACCAAATTGTAACACGCTCACTGTGCAGGGGTCTCTAATGAAGTTCACGAGGGTTGGTTTCAGGCCAATAGCGAAAGTTTTGCTTATTTAGGCACCCATTCAAATGGAAATGTGCCTTGTCGCTGCACATGACGATAGCATCTCAGTGAACGCTTTGTAGAATATTCGCGCACTCTTTACGGCTCTCCCAGTCTCTCTCAGTAAGTTCATGCACTACCTTCATTTCGTATTGAATGCAACTTAAGGTCCTCATGCAAAATCCTCCTCAAAGACGTGTTGGAAATGCCAAAGGCAGAAACATGTTTGTGTTGCTTGGATGTTTTTAGGCGTTCGTACAGTCTGAGAATAGCCTGGAGATTTTCTGTTCAATGCTGTACCCATCTGTCTAAATTTCGCCTCCCAATGAAGAATTATTTTCTGATTTTGGAGGTCCCCATTAGGAGGAGTGCTGAGGAAGTGCGCATTGTATAGTGATGATGGATTAGTTGTTTTTGAAGAATGCTTCAACAGCGAAAGCACGGTGTGCACCAGATCAAGGCCAAGGCATATTGCCAAATGAAAACTACAAGGGATCACCTTTCAAAGGACCCCCAACCCACTTGGCTGCCTCTACCTCATGCAATGACCTTGAAAAATGTGCTACTTCGTTTTGGCTCGCCCTGAATAAAATCTCAGGATTTTAATGTTACTTACGTTTCGTGCCCCTGAGTCTTCTATATTCTCTAATGGAGCAAGTGTTTTATGCAACACCTGGGCTGATTTTTTTTTTTTTCGTCTCACTTCTTCCCTTTTTGAATTGTGTTCTACAGTCTAATTGCCTGAGGGGACATAATCGGACATCTTGTCAGTTTTTCAAAAGGACAACATAGTCCTATTTGTTCTTGACCTTGAACTACATCTTTCCAACTATTCGCTAAGGGATGTTTCAAACTTCTGCCAATACTGTAAGGTCTCTTAGTCACTTTATTTGATTCCTCTCAGGTCATACTCGCCTTAACTGGTCCCTACTGCATATTGCTCTTAAGATGATACTAGGAAACATAATATACTGTATATGTCATAATAGCCCTAGTAGTGTCCATATTCTTACTCTGGTATGATGACAGTGTCACCACTGATAAGACTGTGCTTCTTTCCCTCTCTGAGGCCCTTGCTGGTCTGTGAGAAGCCCTTCTTATTCAATTAACCCTTCACTCTAAATAGTTCTGTGATTAATATGCCAAAAAAAGCAAACAGTGGTTTGGATGGGAAATTCTGATTGCTTCAATTGATGAAATAAAAGCGAAATAAAATTATTTTCCTAAGTTTAACTATCACCTGCTAGTCCTAAATAAATGGAGTGTTTGATGTCCTTTGACCAAAGACATAAACAGAGTTAATAATTAAAGAATACTAAAGAAATACAAAGTACTCATTTTAAATTGTAAGATTACCTACATATAAAGTGCAGACATTAATGCAAATGTAATTTTTATCAATACTGCAAACTCCAATTTCTTAATCTGACAGTTCCATGGGTTGCAGGGTCCCATAGTGTGTCCCCAATACATCAGGCCCCAGGTGTGGAATAAATTCTGGGCAGGGTGCCAGTTAATCTGAAGGCACAGTAATGTTCACTTATACCCCAAAATAGATGTATCACAAAAAATATTAATAATTACTATGAAGTGAACCTGACTGTGGGCAAAGCAACCCATTTAGAGGTAAATCACAAATGATGACAAAATTAATAATGAATGGGGAAACAAATATGGCGGATACTTTCATCTATGGAGACTTAAAAGATTTGATATGCATTTGGCTACCTTTCTTTTGTTCTTTCATTTTTCCAAACTTGTAGCACAAACAGGTGAAGTAATTTGCTCATAATCACACAGTGTCAGTAGTGGGATCTTTCCTCACAACTTAAGGTTCTGAAATCCAAAGACTTAACTTCTACATTCCACTGCCTGTTTGATATGCAACACTATTTAAATATAAAAATTCTTCAGGACTTTTTTTTGGATTTAAACCATAATAATTGCTTCATGCTCTTAGTAATTTACTCCATTACTAAATTCATCTATGCTAAATATTTCTGCACAATTGACATTCTGTACATTAGCTGTGTCTTGACATTTATGGCCTTCAAGCCATAAAAGTACCATAAAAAATAAGGGAGTTCTGTACTGCAGAACCACCTATGAACTTGTAAAGTGTGTGTGTGTGAATTTTCTCTTAAAATTCTACACAGTGCAATTTTTAGGTTGGATGGAAACATTTCAGCAATTAAATGAGCAGGTTAGTAATATGTACTACAAAATATTACTGTCACATTTTTGTGATTTATTTTTTTATATTGTAGTTGGTACTTTTTCAGATATTTAATCTTTCTACTTTTTCAATTGTAGCTAACTTAGCTTGATATTTTTACATTATTTAAAACGTTTTACTTTATTATCTGCAGCTCACTGAGCTTATCGAGGACTCTTCCAGGGTCTCAAAGTCTCTCTAATGCTGCTTCCACAATCTCTTCTGCCATCAGTGCCCAGTCTAGGTACATTCTACTTTTGTATTTTTCAGAATTTAGTTGAATTGAAAGGTCCCTTTATGTTTTCACGTACAGAATCTATTACCTTCCCATTCTTTCTTTGTAACTTCAGTAAATATGTGACTGTATAGTTGAAGTTTAAAACTGTATTCAATTAAGTTAGTCACAGATTATGCTACAATGGGAGTAATTCAGAGCTAATTATAGAATGAGCCTAAAATAAGCAAAACATTTGTTAATGCAGCAGTCAAAATCTTTCAGAAATGTTGTAATCCAAAATGTGCAACTAGTCCCTGCTGAAAATACCCATTGCCAAGTAGTCTCTGGAGATGCAAACCATAATCTCATTCATTTTTTGTTAACTTTTTATATAATAGAAGCAATGTTAATAACTCTTCTGAACCAAAGACTGCATTGGAGGCCCTGTCAATCAACCCTGTAATTTGCACCAGAGCTCTGCCTCCACGAAGGGCATCAGCCCCCTTCAGTCCCATGGGGGTGGCAAGGCAGCAGAGGTATGGGGAAACATTTAAACTAATTCCAAGATCACCATGAGTCACAGTAGGCAGTGGCATGCAGAAATAAGAGATGGAGCCAACTGGTGGTTGCTTTAAGGAAAGACTTCTAGTAACACTTAATTTGGTGCAATTCAGTGAACACTTATATTTGATTGTCTTTTTCTGAGTTTTCAGACCTTTTCATACTTAATAGAAGCAAATAAGGCGTTTCTGAACTTGCATGTCATAAACAATGCTTGCTTTTCATTTTGGAAGTAAACCTACAATGTTGCCGGAGCTACACAGAATCACAGCTATACTTGTGTACACAGTCTTAAGCATGACCATAAAGTATATGTTATGATCTATATATTTTTGTGTGCATTTTTTTCTCATTTGTTTGTTGTAGACCTTTTACGTGTTAGCATAAAGGAACTAGATGAACGCTAAGCCATGCGTAATCCATTACATTTTGCCTGTACTGGAAATTATGTTGGTTCCAGAGTACAATTAAATTCTTATTAATCAACATGCAGCACATCCCCACAGCGTCATGATTAGTTATTATAACAACCTTACCTTGAAACTTGGCTTTACAGCATTTATTTATACATTAGGACATTAAGAAAAGTGCCCACATGAAAATGTTGTTTTATGTAGCTGACATTCAGTCCATGATAATAAACGCTTTGCCTTTCTAGCCTTGCTCTTATGGAGTTCTGTTCATGTAAACCCTAAATCCATCCATCCATTTTCCAACCCGCTAAATCCGAACGCAGGGTCACAGGATTGGGAGCTAGAGCCAATCCCAGCCAACACAGGGCACAAGGCAGGAAACAATCCCAGGCAGGGTGCCAACCCACCGCAGTGTAAACCCTAAATTGTACTGTAAAATCATTTGAAAATAATGTTAAGCATTACATAAGTCTACTGCCACAGCATGTTCATTTTAATTAATACTGATGAGTTTTTAAAATTAAATTCCACTTTAATTAATTCTTTAATACTTGCAAGTTATTTTTCAAGTGCAGTTCTGCTTGTATATATCTCATTACTTTTGAATAAGACATTGATTTCACTTATTAGACAACTTTTACTTATTTTAATTATATGTCATTTTAAAATGTAGTGGCAGGAGAAGGATTTTTAATCTGTAGTCTTACCAGCAAAAGTACTTTTTCTATAATTACTGAACAGGAAGATCATTTAATATCCTACTTTGATGACCCTATGGAGCACTATGCATTTTCTTGTGGTGTTTTGTCATTAATAGCAGTCAGTTTTTTGGGACACATTCATAATTCACAAAAAGATTAATTAGGAGACATTTAATAAGGCGTACTATCCTCCCATTAAGCAACCATAAATAGTGTATACTCTTTATTCTAATTCTAGGTTATTTTAAATCAGTATAATACAGTCAGTAATGTCATTCCTTTTAGTAACTAGTATCACAATCGATTTGGTCTTAGAACCTTTGGTTTACTTTTCTCCAAAGAAGTCAGTATAGTAATGAGCAACTCCAGTACTCCAAACTGCTTCTGCACGCCGCTGTTAAAACTGCATGTTTCTGTCTAACCATGCTAACTTTTTTGTTGGCATACTACTATACATCACATTAATTGCATCTTAAGCACTAAAAGACAATATACTTTCCAACCTTCCCAATCTGCCAGTGTGTAAGCTATACTTTTCTCAACATTTCAAAGCTAATAATATACTGTAGGTGTAGGAGGTCATAAAATAATTAGGTATGTGTTCAATATCCACCAAAAAGTATGGATAATTATAGATCATAATTTTCTAGTATGTGAATTTTATAGATGTTAACTTTGGAAGTTATTTTTTTACCTGTTGTACCATGCTACAACTTCAGTCTTTTGTGAAAGTTATATCTGATGATTAAATCTATAAATGTGATGTGAGCAAAGTTTTGAATTGATACTAGTGACATCTTACTTTACCAAGTTTTTTTTTTTTTTTTAACTTCAGTAATTATTTTACATTGAAATATCAGAAGGATAATTGTATGTAAGGAGCATTCATTCTGTAGCATACTATAGTATTTATTGAATGCTGAAGAAAAATGGCATACATTGTCTATTTTGGTATTTGGTAATTTATGTCAATGCAGAGTAAAGAACTTTTCTTTTAGATTATTTTAAGTTGGAGACTTCTGTTAAAAGCCAGGATTTCAAGCACAGACTATATGAGTCATGTAAGGTCTACTAACATTTCAGATATTTATTTTAAAATGGTTTATTTAACTAACTTTAAACAGATTAAAAAAAATCATTATAAAATGTGCAGTTTATATTAGTTATTAGCTGCTTCATGCCTTAATATTAAGTGTTAAACATTTTATATTATTATGGTCATTGATTGACTGATTAGTCTTCAGCAACAATGTCAAAAGTTCAGAAGGATTAGGCTCAATAGTCTGAAATAATTTTTAATGTAAAAATCACCTAATCATGGAATGTGACATTCATGGATCAGTCAGCACAAGGATGCATCATAGGTAAACTTAGTCTGTCTTAAGTATCTGGCCTGCTAGACTGAAAGAAAACAATCTGTATTTCTCAATAGTCACCACAGAGATAACATATTTGCTCTAATGTAAGAATGCAATGCTATTTTCTACATTTACTGAGGTGGATGATGCAGTTCTGTGATTGTTATGGGTAGCCCCTATAATAGTAATCGTGTAAAGCTGCCTGAAATGTGGCGTGTCTTTGTGGCACTCTGCATAAATTAATTGGTCTATTATTGTAATTGATCTATTGATTTGGAAATTGCTATGGATAAGCACTTAAAGATACTACAGATGGTGACCTTTAGAATGTTTCCTTTTCTATTACTAATTGTAGGGGCTGTGACTTTTTAAAATGAAAAGTTAACATTTCTAAACACTGCAAAAGTCTGTAAAACTGAATATCACCAGGACTGCAATGAATCTTTAAAATATCTTAATGACATCTTCATTAAAACATGTTTCCCTTCATATTTTAAAATGTACAGAAATTATACTTTGCATGTATGTTAAAAGATTGCAAATGCATTGTGTCTCGGGAAACCTTTTAAAAGTTATTTAGGTGATTTATTTTTTGTTTATAGTCGGCTATAATGAGGAGTCAGTGTAAAGAAAGCATATTATTGCTTCAGTGGTATTCTAGAACACGTACCCACAGATGCTATGTGCAATTACATTATTTCTATTAAAATTTGTCAAAGTTAGAATAAGGACACTTCATACATTATGAGCTGTTATGAAGACATGAAGAAGGGATCGTCATATAGGATGAATATAAGTAGCTAAAGTCTTAAAAAAAATATATATATAAAGATGCCTTAGAACATAAATATATATTTTTTTAGAATTCAGAAATGTGTTTTAGCAAATTACCTAAGTTTATTCCATTTCAGTGATAGTATTACAGTTTTATTATCTTTGTACAACTTACCACAGATTGTTCTTATTAATTTGTTGCCAATGAATTATGAAAGGTAAAAATAGTGTAAAACAAAAATATAAATTTTAAAATAATGTTCAACCGTATCAATATAATTAAGTTAATAATAATGTTGTTATAGTATCTCTGGTTTCACCTGACAATAACAGTGATAACATGAAGATATACCACTATAAAGATAGTCCTCTTGGAAACTGAAATGTATTATCCTAGAGTAGGTAATTGTTTATTACTATGCTGTAGCTCATTTATTGTAAGCTTTATTATAATATGCAATACCAAAATAATGGCCTCCTTAAATGTCTATTTACAATGTATATACAGTATAAGCCGATTTCTGTACTTCACACAGTTATACTCTGCTGGACGTATTGAGCATTACAGTTGAGGTGCTCGATCTGTTGAAATGTGTTTAGTAATGCATGTAATAATAAAATGCATTGCATTTTTTATTTCAACAAATGGCTCATCACAAACATTTGCACTGCTATTGAGAATCCCATACCAAATGTTGTATAATTAAGACAAACTGACACTATATCTTAGTAAAGTAAATTTTAAATAGGGAAAAAAGAAGAAATAAATAAGGTGATTGCAGGAGTACTAGTCTCATTTGAGTCCTTTAAATATTGGACCCGAGTTTGAGACCCCTGCAGTCATACTTTTAGCTACGTTTCTTTTTCCTGTGACATTCAACGGGCTTATATGGGATTAGTATTTTTTCTGTCAGCCTTTTCATTTCCTTTTTTTTTCTATTTAAAACTTATGTTGTTAGGTTTTGGTGTTGGTTTTGTATGTCATCAATTGGAATGCAAAATGAATAGTACAACTGACAGACACCTTGGAATGGGTGTGTCAAGAAAAATGACTCTCGAGTCAGAGTGTCACTAGTGATGTTGTAGGTATTCCAGACAGCAGTTACACATTGAATTCATTTACTTTAGATGGTGCTTCTAGACTTAAATTTAAGATTGCATTAAATAAAACAAACACATAGGGTCAGTACCACTTGTTTAATAAGTATTTAATAGTGATAAAATAGCAAATCCTCTTAATCCAATTTATGGTCATGGTTTGGGATCATGAAAGGAAACAGATTATCTAAGCAGCATTGTTTGCAAGGCAAGAACCATTAAAAATACACACTGTGTAAATTTGGAATTACTAATGAACCTAGCACAAGTGTTTTTGGAATGTGGAAGGAAATCATACTACCAGGAGAAAAAAACATGTGCAGAGATGGGGAAAATGTACAAACTCTACATAGATATTAACAGAGCATGAGATTCAAACCCAGAATGCTGGATCCATAAGGCAGCTGCACTGACAACTGTGCCATCATGTTGCCCATAACTATAGTCATCCTTAATTATCAGACAAATATTACTTTAGCTCACTTAATTATAAATATAGTATCTTTTTTTCTGTTAATAATGGTGTTAAAAAATTCTGTAAAATTGTATTAATTTGTGGGAAGTGTATTAGTACAAACCAGGTTAACAAGTTGTATTGGAAGTCCGATGTATATAGGCTGAACAGGACCAGAGAAAGTACAGTCCCTTGTGGCTCTCCTGTGTTGCTGACCACAATGTCAGACATGCAGTTCCTGAGACGCACATACTGAGGTCTGTCTTTAAGATAGTCCACGATCCAGAACGCTTTATTAATACAAAATTTTTCTAACACCACAGAACTGCCTGTCTATGTCACTTTAAAAAATATTAGCAAAATTAACAAAACAAACTCTTAACTTTATTTACATGTCTTCTGTCTATTTTTATGCATTTGAATTTTCCTTTCAGCACAGTTTATTCAAATTTACCGTATTATACATTATAAACACTAGGATCATTGATAGATTTATTGAGTTGTAATTATTACAGTATTGAAATAGACCTTCTATAATCATGGACCAAAACAGTAAACTGGGAAATACCGCTTGACAGAAAAATGTCCAATATGCCATTTTAAAAATGTCTCTTTTCCTAATTGTAGCTTCAGCATGCAGTCATCTTCTTCCTACAGCTTCCCGTCAAAAAGTGCTGCTACCAGGTACCTATCTTGTCTATTCAAATATTATATTCCAGTCAGACACATCATGTGTGACCTGTGTCATGTGACTTTTTAATGTTTGTGATATATAGTACTTTTGTTTTCCTTTTTGATGCATCCAGCCTACCATAATTTTTGGATATTTTTGGATTTTTGGTGGATATATACATACACAAGGGGGGGGTACCCAAAAAACACAGGAATTGGGAAAAAAATGTTTTAAGAATTTTTACTTACTGAAACTTTAGTTTCCTTCAAAGTACTCTCTATGTGAATAAATGCACTTGTCCCAATGGTTTTCCCAGTGGTGGAAATATTTTTGGAATTTCTAAACAGGAACGTTGTTCAATGCCTGCAGCGATTTTTCTTTGACTTCCTCCACAGTACAAAAACACTTTCCTTTGAGTACTTTTTTCATATGCGGGAACAGAAAAAGTTGCTCAGAGCACAATCAAGTGACATTTCCCCACTTGTAGACCTGTGTTTTACTTAAAGCTTCCTTCTAAAAGCTGTTCTTTATGATCACCCATCACAAAAATTTCAGAACACATTTAATAAGCACCAAGAAAAGCCAACACGGAATGCCGTACGAACAATACAGAGCAGTGGCAATTGGCAGACTGCCGCAGAATACTGTAAGTATGGTACACCTTGTGGTAAAATTTGGAACTAAGTCTAGATTGCGTGCCAGGTACAGATTATGGTTATTTTTGGGTACCCCCATGTGTTTGTGTGTGTATATGTATGTATGTGTGTGTGTGTGTGTATATATATATATATATATATATATATATATATATATATATATATATATATATATATATATATATATACTAGCAAAATACCCGCGCTTCGCAGCGGAGAAGTAGTGTGTTAAAGAGGTTATGAAAAAGTAAAGGAAACATTTTAAAAATAACATAACATGATTGTCAATGTAATTGTGTTGTGATTGTTATGAGTGTTGCTGTCATATATATATACATATACACATATATCTGTATATGTGTGTATATGTGTGTGTATATTATATATACATATACACATATATTTTTTATATATGTATTTTTTATATATATATATATATATATATATATATACACATACATACATACATACATATACACACATAGATGCACTTACAATAACATAGAAATCAATATAAACAACATTAACATCATTATCATATGAGAATATGAAGTAATATATAAGAAGCACATTTCATATAAATATAAATTATTAAACAGTAAAATCTTCTTCTATAATTTGCTACCGTGGCTTTTCGTTGGTCTGTCCAGGATTTTAAATCACCTGTAGCTTGCAAACCGTTTCACCTATTGACTTGAAATCTGGTACACATATAATACGTCACGTCGGCTATCCGCTTTATGGGTGATGATTGTATTACTCTTTTTATGTTTATTTTATTTTAGAATCAACTCCTATCTGCGCACACCAGGGCGGCCGTGGGCAGATGCGTATGGTGTATTCACTCCATGTTATCGTGCATTGCGCTGTCACTGGTATTTTGATAAAAGAATTTGAACAATATATAAGAAGCGTATAAATTATTAAACAGTAAAACATTAACATTTAAGAAGTAAAGTTACATTGAGTACTACTGCAGTGCCTTCGGGTATACCTCATTTTTTGTTTGCCCATTACATGCTTAAATGTATACATTTTTTGGTGTACCTACCCGAGAACACGCGACATATAACCGAGCGTGGGAGAAGCATGGATTTTAAACACGCGTTGAGTTCATCTGCTGGACTCCCTCGTGGAATAACTGGTAATGTTTGACTAAAATGTACAGCGAGTAAAACGACATTACCTCCTTTTTTTTTTTTACGATCTCTGAGATCTTGCTTTTTTCGGTTCAAGGCTTCATAAGCTCTTTTATGTGCCATGGTGTACTTAATAAGTACTAATTATCCCAAACCATCATCTTTGAATGTTGCAAGACTTTCGCCTTGTATGTAGATCGGGGTAATTACATTCATTGCATTCCTAGTCTGAATCACAATCTGATTGTATGGGTGGTTACCTGGCACTGTAGGGTTGCCACCCGTCCTTTAAAATACGGAATCGTGCCGCGTTTGAGAATGAAATTGCGCGTCCCGTTTTGAATCAGTACTGGACGGGATTTATCCCGTATTTTTTTTATCATTTTTTTTTAAAGTAGCGTGTCATGCAAATCATCCCACACGCATTTTATGAAGATGCCTCCTTTCCTACTTTTGATTGGGTAATACTTGATGTCATCGTTAGTTTGATTGGTCTTTTTAACTGTCCAGTGAGGAGGGCGTGTCTTTTAAGTAGAGTCTGCAAAGTGTTGGCACTGAGATGTGGCGTCAGCGCCATAGTTGAAGCCCCTAACGTTGCGGTCAGCAAGTCGGCTAACATCCGCCATGTGCCGTCTTTCAGTTGCGAGAAGCAGATCATAGAATGGTTGAAACTGTTGCCCTTAACGTTGCGCCACGGCGTGTGGTTCATTTATACCTCGTGTCTTCTCATTAAACTTTTATCTCGCGAATATGTTATTGCAATCCGCAGCGGGAGCGTTTCTATAAACTTAATTTAAACTTACGTTTTACACCGTGCTTTGTTTCCCTTATGAACATGCTTGTATGCTTCACTCGCTCCGTTCTCAATTGTTTAATTAATTTTTTGCTCTTCGCTGTTTCCGGCTCTTCCTCCATTTCCCCCTACTTCATTCTTTTATCTCGCGAATATGTTATTGCAATCCTTAACGGGAGCGTTTCAATAAACTGATTGAAAATAGTTTTGCATTTACCTTTTTAGTAAAAGGCGAGCTTTTAAGCCTGAGAAATCACCCCGTAAATGCACACGTTTAATTGCACATGTGTTAATATGTATGCTTACACAGTATTAAAAGACAGTCAAAAATTGACGTCATTTACCTTCGTTCCCGCGTGTGACTCGTGCTGTAAATCTCTTCCTTGTTTTTAGTTCACGTGATTACGTAGGAGGCGTGATGACGCGATACGTGACTCCGCCTCCTCCATTACAGTGTATGGACAAAAAATATGTTCCAGTTATGACCATTACGCTTTGAATTTCGAAATGAAACCTGCCTAACTTTTGTAAGTAAGCTGTAAGGAATGAGCCTGCCAAATTTCAGCCTTCCACCTACACGGGAAGTTGGAGAATTAGTGATGAGTCAGTCAGTCAGTGAGTGAGTCAGTCAGTGAGGGCTTTGCCTTTTATTATTATAGATATATATATATATATATATATATATATATATATATATATATATGAAAAGGTTTGGGAACCCCTCTCAGCCTGCATAATAATTAACTCTCCTTTCAATGTATGTCTTTCATTTCCTAGGAACATCTGAGTACTGGGGTGTTTTCCGAACAAAGATTTTTAGTGAAGCAGTATTTAGTTGTATGAAACTGAATCAAATGTGAAAAACTGGCTGTGCAAAAATTTGGGTCCCCTTGTAATTTTGCAGATTTGAATGCATGTAACTGCTCAATACTGATTACTTGCAACACCAAATTGGTTGGATTAGCTCGTTAAGCCTTGAACTTCATAGACAAGTGTGTCCAATCATGAGAAAAGGTGTTTACGGTGGTCAATTGCAAGTTGTGCTGAAGAGTGACAGCATGGGATCCTCAAAGCAACTCTCAAAAGATCTGAAAACAAAGATTGTTCAGTATCATGGTTTAGGAGAAGGCTACAAAAAGCTATCTCAGAGGTTTAAACTGTCAGGAATGTAATCAGGAAATGGAAGGCCACAGGCACAGTTGCTGTTAAACCCAGGTCTGGCAGGCCAAGAAAAATACAGGAGCGGCATATGCACAGGATTGTGAGAATGGTTACAGACAACCCACAGATCACCTTCAAAGACCTGCAAGAACATCTTGCTGCAGATGGTGTATCTGTACATAGTTCTACAATTCAGCACAATTTGCACAAAGAACATCTGTATGGCAGGGTGATGAGAAAGATGCCCTTTCTGCACTCACGCCACAAACCGAGTCGCTTGTTGTATGCAAATGCTCATTTAGACAAGCCAGATTAATTTTGGAACAAAGTGCTTTGGACTGATGAGACAAAAATTTAGCTATTTGGTCATAACAAAAAGCTCTTTGCATGGCAGAAGAAGAACACCACAATATCAACTAATCCTTCAGGATAATGTTCAAGCATCAGTCACAAAGTTGAAGTTACGCAGGGGTTGGATATTCCAACAAGACAATGACCCAAAACACAGTTCGAAATCTACAAAGGCATTCATGCAGAGGGAGAAGTACAGTACAATGTTCTGAAATGGCTGTCACAGTCCCCTGACTTGAATATCATCAAAAATCTATGGGATGATTTGAAGCAGGTTGTCCATGCTCGGCAGCCATCAAATTTAACTGAACTGGAGAGATTTTGTATGAAGGAATGGACAAAAATACCTCCATCCAGAATCCAGACATTCATCAAAGGCTATAGGAGGCATCTAGAGACTGTTATATTTGCAAAAGGAGGCTCAACTAAGTATTGATGTAATATCTCTGTTGGGGTGCCCAAACTTATGCACCTGTGTAATTTTGTTATGATGCATATTTTCTGTTATTCCAATAAACTTTTGTCACTGTTGAAATTCTACTGTTTCCATAAGGCATGTCATATATTTAAGGGAAGTTGCTACTTTGAAAGGTCAACCAATCCAAAGAATTAAGAGGGGTTCCCAAACTTTTTCATATGACTGTATGTGTATATATATATATATATATATATATATATATATATATATATATATATATAAAACAATCTTAACACCCACACATAAATCGTACAATACCACAGTGTTGTTCTAAGAATGTGGCAATTGAATTTTCAAACACAGTTTTGCATCTGCGGACTTTGAAGGTGAACTACATATACCTAGTGAAAACTATGAAAAGTATAACTATATCTGAGTGAACAAAGTAAAGAAATAAAAAGCATAAATAACACACTCTCCTATAAAATTGTGTTTTGCAATGACCATCAACAAAAGCCAAGTCACTAAGAAAAGGAGGAATTGATCTAATACAAGAATGTTTTACTCATGGACAATTGTATATACAGTAGCATGTTCAAGGGTAAGCAGTTCCAGTGACCTAATAATACTATTATTTATTATTTGACTGATGCCTTTATCCAAGGTGACTTACAGCTTTTAAGATAAAAGTTGTTTACATTTATTTTTCCAAATGGAGCACAGGCAGGTGAAGTGACTTGCTCCTGGTCACATAGTAATAGTCAAACTAACAACCAGAGGGTTTGAAGTCCTTGGTCAAATCTTTAACCACTACACCACACTGTTATTATTATACAACATTATTATCCCTTGGTTACAACAAAAATAAATTATTAATATTGTATGCATAATAGCACTTGATACTTCTGATATACCTGATTAACAAATGGCACTTTAAATAAGACCCAATATATTAAGAAATTTTCTGAACGAAGACTGATAGTACAGCTAGTTATGAATACAGTTTATAGAATTGTGTGTAATTTGCAAAGCTTATTTTTAAGATTCTCAGGTGAAGAAAATACAAACATGGGGCAATGGAATTACATTGCTTATAAATAATGTAAAATTGTGTTCCTGTAGTAGTGTTTTTACATTTTTAATTAGAATGTGAAAAAGCTGCATGCCTCTTTATCAGCAGGTTTAATCTTATTATTTTATTTATTTGTAATTATTGTTTTTTGTTTATAGCACTTTTCCTCAGCAGAGTTCAATTGAGATTCCAATTTCTCCCGGAAAACCTAAGGTTGTCAGCACTGCCAACATTACTCCATCTGTAGCTCCTTTGGGTAAGTCAAGAAAGTTTGGCAGTAGTTTATCATTATACCAGCAGGTTAATATCTCAAACAGTGCATGGATGTTAAAACTCAGTAAATGTTGTTTTGTGTGTCAACATCAGTCCATCTATTTTTAATTCTCTTTATCCTGTATAATATTATGGGAAATGCCATCACTGGCTATGAAACCATTCTATCACAGGACACATTGGGTCACACCCAGCCAGTTTATAGTCAATAGCCACATTGCAGGTTGTTTTTGGCTGCAGCAGGAAAGTTAGTTGTGTAAAGGTTAATATGTATAATCCTTACAAAGACTGCAAAAGTTACTGATCCACCGTGTCTTCTGGACTAATGCCTCTCATTTAAGATTAAAGGTTAAATTATCAGATAGATAAAAGTACTGTAATTGCATTGGTATGTTTAATTTTGGTCGGAGGGGTTTGTCAAGCAATACCAACAGAGCATCCCATTTTTCCATCCATCCATCCATTATCCAACCCGCTATATCCTAACTACAGGGTCACGGGGGTCTGTTGGAGCCAACACAGGGCGCAAGGCAGGAAACAAACCCCAGGCAGGGTTACACACACACACACACACACACCAAGCACACACTAGGGACAATTTAGGATCGCCAAGGCACCTAACCTGCATGTCTTTGGACTGTGAGAGGAAACCGGAAAGCGCTACCCACTGCGCCACTGTGCCGCCCTCCCTTTTTCCTGTTTTGCTAATTCATTAAAATTAGTAGAACAATATATTTAACAATATATATAAATTAGAAGAACAATCCATCTAACATTATAGGTTATCTAAAATTCAATATCTTTATTTTGTGAACAAAACATATGTAAAGTTACTAAGTACCTGCTATGAGTTGTAGTCCAGGTTGCACTAGGTTTCAGTAGTTGTATTTTCACTTTACTCATGCTTCTGCATATGTTTAGTCAATTGATTTAAATGTGTTAATAGATTTATGTGCTGCTGTTAAGAGTACAGTATACCTGTATTTTTGGTGTTGCCTATCATCCTTTTTCTCCTTTTTGTATTGATACTAAATGTTTTACTAAATCACAAATTTCTCTTGATTCCCTGTTCAGTCTGAATCATACATGAGGACATAAAACATATATAAAAGTAAAATATGTGGCTTGCCAAATTACAGTAATCCCTCCTCCATCGCGGGGGTTGCGTTCCAGAGCCACCCGCGAAATAAGAAAATCCGCGAAGTAGAAACCATATGTTTATATGGTTATTTTTATATTGTCATGCTTGGGTCACAGATTTGCGCAGAAACACAGGAGGTTGTAGAGAGACAGGAACGTCATTCAAACACTGCAAACAAACATTTGTCTCTTTTTCAAAAGTTTAAACTGTGCTCCATGACAAGACAGAGATGACAGTTCCGTCTTACAATTAAAAGAATGCAAACATATCTTCCTCTTCAAAGGAGTCAGGAGCAGAGACTGTCATTAAGGCAGAGGAAAATCAATAGGGCTGTTTGGCTTTTTAAGTATGCGAAGCACCGCGGCACAAAGCTGTTGAAGGCGGCAGTTCACACCCCCTCCGTCAAGAGCACAGAGAGACAGAGAGAGAGATAGAGAGAGACAGAGAAAAACAAGCAAGCAAAAATCAATACATGCCCTTCGAGCTTTTAAGTATGCGAAGCACTGTGCAGCATGTCGTTTCAGGAAGCAGCTGCACAAAAGATAGCAACGTGAAGATAATCTTTCAGCATTTTTAGACTAGAGTCCGTATCGTCTAGGTGTGCGAACAGCCCCCTGCTCAATCCCCCTACGTCAGGATCAGAGAAAGTCTGAGCAAGAGAAAGAGAAATGTAAGCTGGGTAGCTTCTCAGCCATCTGCCAATAGCGTCCCTTGTATGAAATCAACTGGGCAAACCAACTGAGGAAGCATGTACCAGAAATTAAAAGACCCATTGTCCGCGAAGCAGCGAAAAATCCGCGATATATATTTAAATATGCTTACATATAAAATCCGCGATGGAGTGAAGCCGCGAAAGGCGAATCGAGATATAGCGAGGAATTACTGTATATATCGATTTAAAAAATGAGAAATTTGAAAATTAATAGGAGGATAGTTTTAGTAAGCTTTTAACTTTTTCAAGTTGGCACAGTGCATAGACAACAGTGCTGTTTTGGTATTACTGTTGTTTGTAATCCTTACAATATTTGGCCCATGAACTGTCTATCAATCCAATGAACTGAATCCTCCACCACCATCATTATCTTCATTTTCTTTTAATATTTTGAAATTAAAATTCCCTCATTTAAATTTGGACTTTATGATTCTCAGTGGTTTATAATCTTAGTATCAGTTGGAGTAAGTTATAGGTCCAAGCCCAATATTGCACTCATATACACCCAATTTTTTCAGAGTAAGGTTTTCCAAAATGGTGGATGGTTTGTTTCATTTCTAGCATGGGCAAGATTACTCTCTGTGATAGTTTGAAACTCCAATCATTCTGTGTTTTAAGATGAGATTCTCTATACTTCCTTTTTCTATATTAAATTGTTGGGATGGCCAGAGTTTTGCTATTTTCTTACTTTCCCTTTCACCCTCTTATTGCTTTCTCATGTTCCATTTTCCCTCATAAAAAGGAGTTTCCATTGTATATTCCGCACTGCATAAAATGCCCTACAGACATATCCCATATTCACAGTTTAGAAGTATGACTTCCCATCCAATGTTATTCTGTTGTGGAATACTGTTTTTAAAAATATATTATTTTCATCAAAAGCTGCTAGGCACCAGTTTATACAGTTTCAAATTGCCCATCTACCCTATATTACCTCCACAAGCGATTTGCAGTGGAACTGTCCTTTTAATTCCTTCTGTGAGATTTACTCTTCTAATGTTCCTGGTAAATTCCACCAAATATTATTGGACTGTCCTCCTCTTTCTTTCTACTTGTCTGTTGTTCAGTTCAGTTTAGTTTTGGCAACCAATATCATTTTTGCTACTTAAATTCTCTCTCCCTCTCTCTGTCTGTTTTTTGCCTGTTTCCACCTCAGTGTTTTTTTCTGTGAACAAATTTCAGCAATTTGGCCTAAGCACACCACTATATTGTATCCAATAGTCTTTCCCTAGAACAGTGAAAATTATCATTTTATAATGTTATGCTCCTTGGGCACTCCAATGAAAATTGGTGCAGTTTCTGGTTCTTATGTCAAAAAATGGTTATCTTCTGTCAATCAGCTGTCCCACCGGCTGATGTCATTTAAAAGAATAGCAAAATATTTGACAACTCTCCAGACAATTTACTCCTTCAAAGTCTTTCCTTGGTTTCATCTACGGGGTTTGCTTTATGTACTGCAGATGTCTACTTGTTTAAAACCATTTGTTTCTGTTTTTTTCTTACTGTTGCTAATAAACATTGATCACAAAACAAGGATCTTTACAATATTTGGGTGACCAATGATGAGGTCTTCCTTTTAAACTGCATAGATGCTGACTGTTCATGTATTGTATCGTACATTTTTGTCTTCATTATGTAGGTTTGCAAGCTTTTACTTTTATTACCTTTGCCACAGGTCGTACTCCGGCTCATGCTCCTGCACCAGCTCCAGCACCAGCACCAACAATGTCTACATCTTCTGGAAGACCACCTTGGGTGACAGATGAGCACTTTTCTCAGAAATTTAGTCCAGGGAAAAGTACCACCAGTTTAACAAAACATATCCAGCCATTGCCACAAGCTGCTCCACCACCACCAGCTTACATCCCTAACCCCAGCCAGGCCAATCCTCCAGCACCAAGCCCAGCCTTCAGTCCTGCTCCCTTCTCACCACCTTCATCTGTAGGCCGTGGTGTATCCCAGAGAGCAGAGCGTATTCCTGCTGGCAACCGAACACCAATGTGTGCAGCCTGCAATAGCATCATCAGGTAATGTGTACATACATTTTCTGAAGCAGCTTAGTCTGTTACAAGATTTGTTTAAGCTGGATCATATGCTGGCTGCATATGCTGCATAGGTATCAACAGAAAAAAACTCTGGACCAATTTAAATTTAACTAGCAGCCCATCAAGTGCCTCTCAAATGTGGAACACAGAGGAAAACAGACAGACTTGAGAATAATATGCAGAACTCCACATTAAGTATAGTTAGGCCTGGAATCAAAATTTTGTTTATATGGGTTTTAAATGTCACTACCAATTTAAAATAAATATCTGGTCAATGCAATCTTGTCGTTTGCATTGGGACTCCTGGACCTTTGACTGTTGTCACTAATGATCCTATGAACAAATAGTTCTGAGCAGTCATCAAGCACAGCACCAACTGTTGTCATCGCTGCTGTTGTGAAAAGAATGGAGATAAACGGCATCAACTCAGAGAGGGAGAGGCAAGTTCATTGTACTACGTAAACGTCACTGACAGAATTAAACTGAATAATAATGAAACAAGCGCTAACATTTACAAGCAGCCAAAATTTACACCAGTTGTTACAAACTCAAATAAAATGTATGTCTTTATTATATTATAGTAATAATAATAATAGCAGCTCACTACTCAAAATGTGGAGTGCCCGGTCTCAAACACGGAACCTTTGGGTTTTAAGGCAGCAGTTCTTACCTCTGCACCATTCAAGAATACATATCAACTTCCTTTCAATTGACAGTTGAGCGTGGGGTTTTTAACTCATTGACAGCAACATGTAAATCGAATTATTTTTTTTTTCCTTCAGTTATATTCGTGAATAAAAGCGCACATGTTTATTTGATATTTGGACTAAAGTATTCACGCAATATACACTTCACATCATTATTAGTATAACATGGAAAATGTTTCTGTTTTAGCCATCTGTTCATCATTTCCTGTCATCCTACACTTACATAGATCGTTGTAGACATGGAACACACATGAAATGTATGTGTTCCAAATAACAATATATTATTTACCCTGTACAACTCCAGGCACCTCACTCCCAGATGAAGAGACCTGAGCTCTGAGAATTTTGCGACGGACTCAGCTCAATTGGTGGTCTGGGATAGTAGGCTGCTTGTGCTGATCACCACATTTGCAAAATAAAAGACGCAGATGGAGAGGTGCAAAGGAATTTAAGGTGACCCGGGATTACAAGTTTTTTCAGTGTTAATTCAGTTCATTTCAGTTTCATTTTTTGTAAGTACACCTTATAGTGCAATGAAAAGTATTTCTTGCTAGTTCCACTGGTGCTGAAGCATGCAGTGACTATATAGCCCATTGCAAGGTCACAGCATACAGAAAATTACTAAACAAAGCATTGATTAAAAAAAGACAATTAATAGGCAACCACATCAATTTATTAACCATATCATTTAATGAAAAAAAATATGTAAAAAAAAATGCAAAATCAGACAGAACAAGTCACAATCAAATAACACACATAATTGTGTCAGGAATGGTCAGTAGTCCATAAGCCTTTGTCAAACGTCATGCACATAAATGTATGTGTTTACAGTGCAATTGACTGGAGGCCAACACTGCTTGAGTCTGAATTTCTACAATATTATGTGATAAATACCATGGGGAGCAAGCAATTTCTTTCTGGGATATGTGAGGTCTCAGATAATGAAAAATGCCCTTTTCGGGCATCTTAATGCACTGTTTGGATGGATGGGAGTGTTGTTCCATTAATTTTAACCAGTCACTACATGTGATTGCAGTCTGTCATAATAAAGCTGCCTTATCCATCTGTGAAGAAGCTAAGCCATATTTTGCATATCTTTAGAGGGTGGTGGTTAGCAGGGAAGAGAGATTGACCTTCTTCAGCCTTCTCAAAAAGAGAAAGCTCTATAAACCCTTCCCTACTCAAGATAGGCGGCGTTTAATAACCATGAGAAATCTACAGTAATGTTGAACCCTAAAAGCTATAATCTGTTCACTATTTATATAGTAAGAGCATTATTCTGCACCATTTTGCCGACTTTGAGAGACAGAGTGTTTATATTGCACATGATTGAGTGAGAACTCTTCCCAGTTTCATTATTGTTGGTAACAGGCTTAGCAAAACAATTATGTGTAAACAGGAAAAGTGAACCCAGTTGTAAAGTGTTCCAATGTTCAGAAAAAGACTGTCGGTTGTGCATTCCCTGCCTTAGGCGATATCATGAAATAATAAACTTATCATTATGCTTGATTAGTCAAGCATAAGTTAGGTCACACTGTTTGCCAGTTCTCAAGGTTATATGAACAAACATATTATTCATAGGTACTTATACCAAGATACCAATGTATATAATATACCTTGATTCATCCATCTTGATTTAGAAGTTTTTGTGTATTTGACTCAAACCTTCAACATAGTGTGGCAGCTACTGAGTACAAATTGTCATGTGTAAAGTGGATACATTATAATAGTATTGTAATGTTTACTAGGCAAAGGTTTGACTAAATAAAAAGTCAACTTCCTTTTAACTGTAACCTGAAAATAATTGATCTTTAATTTTTTCAGTACATACTGAAAAATGTTTATTTCTTGACAGAGGCCCTTTCTTGGTGGCACTTGGACGCTCATGGCATCCAGAGGAGTTTAACTGCCATTACTGCCACACATCTCTGGCTGATGTGTGCTTTGTGGAGGAGCAGAATAATGTGTATTGTGAAAGCTGCTATGGCCAGTTCTTTGCACCGACCTGTGCCCGTTGCAATACAAAGATAATGGGGGTCAGTACTTCTTGTTATCGCAATTCCTCTCTATTCATTCATTTTTTTATGTTCATTTATTGCCATTGTTCTTTTTTACATTTAACCTACTATCTTCTCTATCATTCAGACATACATTATGTGTCTTTCTGTTCTTGCGTTCATTCCACTGTGCCCTTCAATCCTACTATCACAAAATGCAAACTTTGTCATTTAATTAATGACTGATATTAAACAGAATTTTATCATAAAAATGAATGATATTTTACTGTATGTTGCTCCCTCAACTCCAGAAACATTCTTTAAAATTGTAATCTTCAAAGTCTGTAACTGCATCGATTTATGTCTCTCTTTTTTTGCTTTCAATAAGTCTCATTAATTTGGTGATAGACCCTGTACATTTGTTATTATAAGCGTAAAGTTTTAATAGCAGTTATGTTGTTCTCTGACAGGAAGTCATGCATGCTTTGAGGCAGACATGGCACACAACTTGCTTTGTTTGTGCTGCCTGTGGGAATCCTTTTGGGAACAGCTTATTCCATATGGAAGATGGAGAACCATATTGTGAGAAGGGTATGTATCTCCTGTACAAGGTGACACACTTTGCCATTATTGAATATAAGCAGAAATGAAAAATAAAGCAGTCATGTTAAAAAATAAGCAACACAATAAAACCACTTATCTTTATGGACTTAAGAATTTTTTTTCTTTCATAGTAACTTCAGCTGACCTAAGAAAAATGTTAGATGTTCCTGTCTTTAGCCTAAATTATGCATTACATGCTGACAAGATCTCTTTAAAGCATCAGTCCTTTGACAAACCATTTATTTGTATAATTCTTAGACAATGTGCTATATTCTTAACATCAAACTACAAAGATAATAATGTCTGACACAGCCCTCACCTATGTCAATGTCTTTATTAAAGTTAGCACTATGCTGTTAATTGATAAGTTATTTTCCCCAAATGCAAAAAGGAAGAGAGAAAAAATGAAAATAAAATATCATTCAGAATGCCAAAGGCGTTATTCTTGAAATGTCTGAATATGGCAAAAGCCACCTTCCAGAATTTACTACAGGTTTGTGATGACAGCTAATTTTAATGTAAAAATAAGATTGAAAGTACAGTATACACTTTTTTCCGCACCTCAGACCTCTTTTATTCATTACCACCAAGTTTTTTTTTAATTGCTGATTATTTTCTCACAACTTTAACAGTATAACACAAATTTCACATATTTGGAACACCATATTCCTCAATTCTTTAATAGAAAAATTGGCTTTCCAAAATTAATGGATTTATTGATGTTCTTTCAAGGACTGTTAGACATAGTCTAACGAAAATTACTATTTGGCTTTTCTTTTTGTCAGACTATATTGCTCTCTTCAGCACCAAGTGTCATGGCTGTGATTTCCCAGTAGAGGCCGGAGACAAGTTTATTGAAGCTCTTGGACATACCTGGCATGATACCTGTTTTGTTTGTGCGGTATGTGTTGACTCTGCTTTTCTTCTATCAAATTTCTAAATGTGCAAATGCTACATCCATATCAACATTACACTAAACATCACAATAATAGGATGTGGTACCTTATGTATCCTGATTTGAGTCTTTTAAAAGTAATTATTTTTATCAAGAAATTCTGTTATTAGCTAGGCACATACAGTATGTATTTATCCCAGCTTATCCTTTCCATTTCTTTATGGAGCTGAAAATGCTCATTACTCATTTTGATGATAAACATTATAGCTTTTCTTGAAAGGGGAGGATGCTTTGTTCATTGAATATGTTAATGTAATTCCACCCTGGCTTCCTTCCAAAGTCTGTTAAATCTAACTGTATAATGAATTGCTGTAAAATTTCTTTTTAAAGGTTAATGCTGAGCCCCATGAGTGAATTATTAAACAGTTGTAGTATGTACTATTTGCTATAATAAGGTGTGGATATGTTGGACCCGGACACCGACAGGCTGACACAAGAAGTCTTAAAACACACATGTTTATTGACAACCCTTAACACAAGACAACACACAATGTACAAATCACCCAAAACTCAGTCTCTCTCAACTCCTATCTGCTTCTTCGGCCGCCTCCAACTCCTCACTGGCAAGCTCCGTCCTTCTCCCACCCAACTCCGGCTTCCTGATTGGAGTGAGGAGGTCCCTTTTATTCAGTCCCCGGATGTGTCGTAGGTGGCCCCTGATTAACATCTGGCAGCACTTCCGGGTGTGTTGGAAGCGCTGCAATGAAATTCTGTCCTCCTTCCTGCAGCACTCCCAAGTGTGGCGGAAGTGCTGTATACTCAAGTCCAGGGACTATCCAGGCACCCCCTGACGGTGGCCACAGTGTAGCATATTGTTGGATCCCCCATCTTAGTGGCCCCTGTACAACCCAGGGGTACTGCCCCCTTGTGGCCCAGGGAAAACACTGCCCTTCTTCCGGTACTCCCATAGTTCCAGCATCCCGGTGGGGCAAGGTCCCTGGACATCTGTCACAAAGAGTACAGACTTTTTAATGTAACTTATATTAATCTGATTATATTACGGTGAAATAAATAGGTAAACAAATAAACATGTACAATATCCTAGCCAATGCTACTGCCTAGATAAGCTTCTCTAGTAGTATATTTTGTTATAATAATGGTACAAAGTTTTTATTAATTGAATGATTTTAATATGATTACTGTAAATGTGATAATAAACCTATTATATAATATCGCCAGCTATCCTACTGACAACTTAAGGTTCTCTTATATATATATATATATATATATATATATATATATATATATATATATATATTAGCACTTCACAGTGCTTTACTCAGTAGGATTATACGTCTTTCCTTCATCTTACTGTTAATACCAATAGAGTACTGCTCACTATGTTGCTCATTTAATTCATCTGCTGTCCTTAAAAGACCACTCACTAGTATCAAACTAAGATGGTGACTACATCCCTGTGGCGGGTTGGGCTTTTTTATGGGCTGTACAGCTGGCACTAGAGCTACACATAGAGCCAACTCAGAATGCTAGCTGCTGCTGACTCATCATTGCTGTTGACACACTGCTGTCCCAAGACACTACAATGGTCAGCACTCTTAACAATATACATATTATAAAACGGTATGGGGTTGGGTTAATGCAGAGGCACAAATAAACTTGATACTGTGTATTGTTACTACACTTACTCTTTTTCTATATTTGAAATGCTGAATACAACACATTAAAAAATAGTTTAATTTCATACTTAAAAAATAATTTCAACCATTGCATTAGTCTGATTGATTTTGTAAGGAATTATTATAATTTTGTGGCCTGATACAAATACGATATTCCACATACATACTGTACATACTGTATTCTGTACATGTGTCACAAAGCCCAAACCCAGACAGTTATTCAAACACAAGTCACAGATTGCAGTAAACTGGATTTATTTAATAAAATACCTCTTTACCGGTTTCTTTTCAAGCAGCACTGTACAGTCCTATCCAATCGTTGCTTTCCTTTCTCCTCCACTTCTCCCAGGCAAGTGTTGTCCTTTTCCTCTTCCAATTGACTCTGACTCCCGAAGCAAAGTGAAGAGCTATCTTTTAAACTTGACCCGGGAGTACCTCCAGTGCCAACACTTTGTCTCTGGGAAGCACTTCAGACTCAGACAGAACCACCCTGGAACAAGGGATTCTTCTCTTGACAGCTTCCACTGGCAGCCCCCATGGAACCCAACAGAACATCCCTATGGAACCACAATGCCCATGCTGCCCTGTGGCATCCAAACTTGGGCTTGTCACAAAACATGCCGCCACCCAGTGTTTGGGTGGATAACCTCTGCATGGGAGGCAGTCTCCCGTTTTCCCAAAAAGGAAAAGGACTGATTAAAATCCTGGTTGTGATGCTTCTCTATCCAGGTTGTCCATCTGCTATGCTGCCATCCCAGCCAGGTAAGGCATTTCCCTCCTTTGCTGCTGGGATGCCAGTCCTTGTTCATCTTCCATCATTCCCCCGCATTGTCAGCTTCCTGCCCAAGACAGGGAATGTCACACCTCCTTTCATGACCATCCATTATCCTGACGATGGGGATACTAGTTCATCCCGACTGGGACACTGGACCATCCCTGTCCCTGTAAAATATAATATACTGTATACTGGTGATGTAAATTTCACCAGTGTAATGTAAGAAAGTAATAAATTTATACAGAAAATGATAAATTGAACCAAGTGCTCCCCAAAGCATTTCTATGAGCTAATGAACCATGCTTACTTACATAACAGAAATGTGTTGTTTGTCATCTGAGATTAGGTTTATCTAATTTTAAGGTTTGTTGAGGAATGGGTAATTTTTGAGCCACAAAACTGAAAGCAAGTTTACTTTTTCTGGTTTATATTAATGTTAAGCCAAAACATGTTTCCTTATGCTACTTTAGATATAATGTACCTAAAGGCTATGCAGATTATACATGTATATGTGTGGATATAGATTAGATCTACAGTGTCTGATGTAAGTAAAAAATGCTTTTGAGGTATTAAGGAGCAGCAGTAAACAAGATGACAGGCATTTTAACAATATTTCTTACTTGATCTGTATTGAAAAGTAAAAGCAGTTTAATAACACTATGCATAAGTTCAAAATGTAAAGGGAAACTTATAATAGAATAAAATAATACAGTTTTCCTAAATCGTAAAATAGTGTAAATGATAAATCTTGTGTTCTAAAATACTTTAGAGAACTCCAAAAACAGAAAATCTCTTTGGAAGCATCAAGCACGAGGCTGTATACTGTATATATATATAATATTACATTCAACAACAACATTTATTTATATAGCACATTTTCATACAAAAAGTAGCTCAAAGTGCTTTACATAATGAAGAAAAGAAAAATAAAAGACAAAATAAGAAATTAAAATAAGACAACATTAGTTAACATAGAAAAGGAGTAAGGTCCGATGGCCAGGGGGGACAGAAAAAAAAAAACTCCAGAAAGCTGGAGAAAAAAATAAAATCTGTAGGGGTTCCAGGCCACGAGACCGCCCAGTCCCCTCTGGGCATTCTACCTAACATAAATGAAATAGTCCTCAAAGAAGCTCATACATTAATACGTAAGCTACATAAATCAATAAGTAAAATAAATAGGACCTAAACTGGCCAAAAGGTGCACCTAGCCAGGCAATAGATATGCTGTATATCTTGCTGTAAATTAATATTCTGTTAACATGGAATATTAGACATATGCTTAACACACAACCAAACCATAGAGTAAAGAATCAAACACAGTAAAAATACCTCACAGAACAAACAGAGAATGTCTGATGACTTCAAATGCCCATAAATGCCAAATGTACTGGTGATTTCAATCTTGTTATAAGGAAGATACCCCAGCCTGAGACAGCAGTCATTTGTAAATTTAAATACACAAGAAATTCCAGTAGGTCGACCAAATCCACTAGCTGAAACCAAAGTAGATCAACTGATGTTTTCCAAGACAGCTAATGTGGACTAAAGGAGACGCCACCAAACCCAAATGATGTCTAGACAGTCCAAGTCATAAAAAGAAAAGGGAATTTATTAACACACCTAGTGAATACCAAAATCTTGTTAAAAGCTCATGTTAATTATGTAGACATGTACCTGTACTAGTAAATTATTTTTCAAATCAGCCTTATTGGCAAACTGAGTTGATTCTAAAGTCATATGTTGTCATCTATTTTACCTGTTTTTAGTATAATATCTCTTAAATTTTATTAGATGAGGTAAATTTGAGTTTAGTCAATTAGGAATGGTAATACTTGTTATAAAGGATAAAGTGTGCAAATCACTATTCTCTGTTTTAGACTTGAGGGGCTGTTAGCATTGGAAAATTAATGATTATATAATTTCTTCTAGGTATGCCATGTAAACTTGGAAGGTCAGCCGTTTTACTCCAAGAAGGACAAGCCATTGTGTAAGAAACATGCCCATGCTATCAACATATAGAGAACCCAGCCTATCCTGTTTAGAGTATACATCAGAATACCTAAATGCTGCCTGCAAAGTGCTTAATGTCACCTAACATGACAACAGAAATAAATGAAATAAAACGAAAATGTTTGAAAGCAAATCAGGTATTATTATGGAGAAAAAATAAACAAAACACAAATGACAACAAACACTATGATTCTGTTACAGTTTACAGTATGCAAAATTTTGCTTTATAATTTAATAATGTTTGTCAGAACACATCAGTATTGGAAAGGAATAGTTTGGCTATAAAATCCTCGGGCTGCATAGCCACAACCCTGCTAGAGAAATGAGCAACAAGGGCAAATTGTGACCATCTATAGATCTTTCTTATGACATACAGGCATTTGCCTCTTTGTTACACTAAGTATTAATTGGCTTTATGGTACTATTTTAAAAGCAAACTGATTAACAATACTGCTCGAAAGATATTACCATAGTTTGTGAACTGCTATCTTCCCTTTTAGTTGTTTTGTTCCATGAGATTTTCCTTGTAGTGTGTGGAAATGATTTCTAACAATATGAATTATTTTATTTAATTACGACATGGTAAATGAAAGGATTATCAAGGGAGGAAATGAAAAGGTGTTAATATGCTGAGCAATTTGAGTTTGAATCAATCTGAACCTGATCTTTGTGTTTGCGTTTTCTAAGAGAAAGATCCTATAGAGCACAATAACCATTGTTTTGTTAATTTTGTTTTAGATTTCCTTTCTTTGTATCTGTATTCTTATTGAAAACATTTTTACTGTTTTCACTTAAAGTGTAACTGTTTGTCTTAGTTTAGCTATTATTTCCACAGCTTGGAAATTTTTACAGGAAATATAATGAGCACTGCCCCTACCTGAATTGTTCATCTTAAAATGTACTGGGGTTGGGAGACTTGAAGTCTCAACTTTTTGATGTCCTGTAAATTTGCTCAGTGGCAGAGTCTCACAGGATGTGCTGAAGTGCGTTATTCGGGAGTAGGTATCTTCCAGGGGACAACATTGGCCTGCAGTTACATGGCCTATTTTTGTTCATTGTACTTCTTAATGCACTTTGGCCGAATTGACCTAGAGACTTTTTTTTATCTTCTCATTACCAGATTCACAGCTTGTATTTGTAAAGCTGCAGTCCATTGTTAGAATATTCAAAAAAGATTATATTTTCTGTAGGGATTGAATTAGTATATTAGTTTGGATTCTTGACTTTGCTATTAATTATGTTGGATTGTGTTTTTTTTACTAAAAAATATGAATATGTTATAAAACAGTTGTTCTGCTGTTGAGCAGATTAATTAAATGTAGACTAAGGTTAGATTATTTGAAAGAAATAGAAAATGTGAACCATAGCATTAATATGATTTATATATGTTTTATACATATGAACTTGCATTTGGCCACAGCCGGATCATAGCATTTTCTTAATTTTATTCCTATAGTGGGAGCGAATGGGCCATGTAGCTCCACTCTGGTGTACATGTATTAAAAGTGCCAGATCATGCTATGTGCCCAAAATGCTCAAAAGTTTTCTCATTTTACATTTCTTTTCATGAAGCTAAGCTAGGATGCTTCAATTGTTTATAATGTGAAGCAGCCATGGCACTGGGTATTCTCTTTAATCATGAAGGACACATTGAAATGGAATACCCTTCCTGTCATACTGCTTGGTTGATTCATTTTTTGGTTCTAAGAAGCATCTCACGGCAAAAATTTCTGTCTCATACCCACCACTTAAGTGCCATATAATCAGTAAAAGGCATTCCAGATCATAGTACAGGGCAGTTGTTTGCATTTGGTGTGAGGATGTTTCGAAAGTACAACCTTGCATTTTTGATTACCGCTGCTGTTCTGAGTAAGAAGAGCAAAATGCAGCGTATCTCTTGAGAGCGACAAGTGTGCAGGTGCATAATCAATCCTAGGCTGAATGATCTAAAATAAATATTAAAGATGATCCTCTCTGTCATGAAATGCACAATAAATTTGGTGCACACTAAGCCTGCATCTGGCTTAAATCCTTCTAGTGAGGTACGACTATGTTTATATAAAAAAAAAACAAAAACAAAAAAAAAATCATGATCATCTGATGACTTCAAACATTGCTCTCTACTGACCCGTTTTTAAAAACTGTGCCATAAGAAATTTTAAAAGTTGTGAAGCTACCTGACATTTTCTTTCTTTAAAAATATTTTTTTGGCATCCCTCCTGCATGCCTAAATTTACAGTCGTCTTGCAAGTCTTTTCTTTAGCATTATGCCATTATTATGCTGCAGTGGCCTTTTAAGAGTTTCTCTTGACACATAGCTATTAGACATCATTTTTTTTAAAGCATTCATTCCATTTCAGCCCTGCAGCTCAAACCATATGCTTTTACAGATGGTAAGCGACCTCTGTTTTTAAGGTAATCTTTCTTTTTTTTTTTTTTTCATTTTTTTAGCGATTTCACTAATCATTTAATCATATCTGTGCGGTCTCCTGCTCTGCCATTGTGAGACATAAACACACATAATGTGATCTAGCTCTATCGGGGATATTGGTCTTTTGAGCACATGTTTACATAAAAAAAATACTTTTTGATGCTGTATTTCTATAAATGCATAGTGTTAGCTGTGAACTGAAGTTATGTTAAAGAAGGAATAGTGCAGTTACTTGTTTGATATTTTGTCTTGAGCAATTTAAAGCATGCAGAGAATTTGTTACAGGTTTTTTACAGAATCAAATCCATTAATGGCCTTAAAGCTGTTGTCATTTTAAGTTTTATGTATGATGACTGACGTTATCTGCCAGGAACTACTCCACAGACGTTTTGTTTTTGTAGTAACCTTTGTGAGTTGGACGATGATATTGTTTTGATTTCTGTTTTTACAATTTTGCTGTGATTGTAGGTTATAAGATGGCTTGGAGTAAGTAGTTTGTTTGGTTGGATAATGTCAAACAACTGTGAGCTCTGTTTTCTCTCTTTTTTTCTCATTTCAAGAAGCATTTGTCAAACAATAACCATTTTTACTTTGTCTGGGGAGAATGATTACAAAAATGCAAACTTTAGCAAAGAATGTAATGATGCTACAGTTAGAAAAAAAAAAGAAAGCAAACAGATCTTTGTCTGGTAAATTCAACTTATTCTGAAGCTAATTTTATTATTTATATTTAAATAAGAATGGTGTGCATAAGTAAATGTGGAAAATAAGTTTAAGGGATATACGTTTTAAATGTTTGATATTCCTTTTTAGGTAGATTGTTTAAAAGTTTGAAGCAAATGAAAATGTTATCAGATAAATAAGTGTTTCTGTAAGTATAAAAAGTAATAGCAAATTACATCCTAGAGTATAGTTAAAAAACATACATAGTGAAAGGCGGGTATCTTATTTTTTTCTAGCCGTTCATACATAATCAGTCATGTGGAGCCATTCTCAAAGCTGTACATGCTAAATTATGGAAATATTAACAAATATTTTATACCATTCAAAGATGGCTTCTTATTTGAAATCTCCTTTCCATTTTTACTCATAGTTGCACAGTTTTTGTCATTGACATCTTTACTGTTGGAGAAGGAATTTTTTTTCTCCACAAATGAAATGTTTGCACAAATGTATTTTTGATTACCTGACTTGTAATTTAAAATAAGATGAAGAATATATAACAGAAGAAACTGTCTCATGCAGCTGAGATTCTGAAAGTCTTGAACAAATATTAACACACTCTCGTAATCCATTAAAGCTTTCAGATTTCTTAAGTTTGTATGTTTTTAGATTTCATAACGAATGGTTGGGTAAATACAATTTATGCTTTCTCTTTAACCTTATATTAAACTTACATTGAAAAGCCAGTCTCCATGGCAGAGTGCATGGCCAGTTCTGCTTGTCTTGAGGTTCTTATTTACATTTTTTTTCCTCAGCAAGAATTAAATTATCACAGTAAGTAGTTAATTACAAACCAATTTAAAAATAATGAAACAGGTGATGAAAGTGTGAATTAAGTCTTTTATTTTGTCCTTAATGGGTTTTTTAAGTATTGTGATTTTTTTTTGGTTTTCTTGTAACATGAATTCATCCTATTTTGTTGATCCACTGTTTTAAGAAATCATTACAAACACTCCTGTTATAGAACCCTGTTGATATTTTTGACAACTAGATAGAATTGTATTAATTACCATTGTTTTTAGTACTTATGACAGAAGAATGTAACAAAGAACATATTTAAAGCAAAACTGCCCTTCTCCATATGTGTGACCTGCCAAGTTTTGGTATGATCTCTTGTCTGCTACAAAATCGGTCATAAAAGCCATCTCTTTGTCCAGACTCCATCTTCTTACATAAATGTGCTTGTGTGATGGCAGTTTGTTTTCCTGTATATGCATGTTATTCACAATGCATGAGCTGATGTGAACTGGTTTTAATAAAAATTATAAACATGTCAGATGATTACGTTGTCGCTCTACTTTTCTTCTGATGTTTATCTTCCACCATTTGCCGGATTTAAATCACGACCTAAGACTACCAGTCGGCTCATTTTTTAAAGCTAATATGCTTTGTCTATACTTCACCTAATTCGGTTTAAGAAGGAAAATAATTATGCTCAGTGCTAGGGTTCAACAGTGGGATCACTTTCAGATCATATCATTCATCTGTGCGTGGATTGTATTATTATCTGAAAAAAATAAAATAGTAGATTTTCTAATTATTGTCTATTTTATTTAAAGTCATGCATAGGGTTAGGAAGGGCCAGTGAAACAGTTACCAGTAAAATGAAAAAACTAAATTCAAATAAACAGGTCAAAAACAAAATACTCCCATCGAATTTCATGGTCTGGCTTATGTTTTGAATTTTGTGCTGCTATTTCTTGGTCTCAATAATATTTTAATTTTTAACAACATTTAAAATAAAAAATGGGCAGGAGAAGATGAAAGAGCAAACAAGGTCAAGCCAGGTGTGCAGCACAGGCTACTATAAATTGGCGACTCTAAATGTAGTTTCTGTGGATATGTCCCGCAATGAATGGACATCCTGCCAGGGCAGGTTTCCTGCTCTCATGAACCAATGAAACTGACAAAACCTGAGATTAGTCAGCAACAGAGAGGTGGAGATAGGGAATCACTAAGAGTAGTCAGAGGACAAAACTAGGGTCGTTACCAAAGCTACCAAATCAAAGACAAAAATAAAACCACCAAAGTTAGTTGACGGTAACAATCTTGGTCATCTGTTAGTTTATTTTTATCACCGAAGTGCAACTTGTCCTACAATAGGCCCATCATGCCATCACGAATACACATGACTATGTCCCACTTGTGACAGATGAATCTCTAGTGACCAAAAACAAAACAGCGAAACCTGATAACATTATCAATATGTGCCCAATATGACAGGCAAAATACACAAAACCTCAACCAAAAAAAGAAAAGCAGTAGAACTCTGAAATGTACTTTTAACTCTTGACATCAGTTCTTTGTTGCGGGCCTGTGCCCCATGAACTCTGAAAAGGATTGTCGGGTTAGATAACGGACTATTAGAGATTCCCTTCTATGTAGTTATGAAAATCCAGTACTATGTATTTCTGAGGTCTGGGGATCTGATTGCTTCCACATGATGTAAGAGGTGTGAGGCCTCCACAGGAGGAGGGATGACTGTAAACCCTTGGTTTATATAAAAAGGGCAAGCAATGAAACTTTAGAGATGGAAACTTTATTTTACTAAAACAAAAATACATGGAAGATCTCAAATAATGTAAAACCAGGCACAAAGGGTTTACTTAAAATATTTTCCAATGCAAACCATTCCCAGTACACAATCTGCAAGAATTAGCCAAGAACAAAGAGGAAAATAATCAGAAGAACAGAAAATCCCAACAAAGAATTACAATACTTACTGAAATTCCACGATAAATTAATTAGATTCAGCTCCTGAGCCTTCTCAATAGAATTATATAAACAGAGTGAGGGCTCAGGAGTTGTGACATCAGGGTGGTCCTGCCTCATGGGAAACCACCAACAAAGTTAAAACCGAAAACAAACTCATTCAGCATGACATGAAGGATATCTGGATTGGACTGGGTAAAATTATAGATCACAAGCAATTCAGGGCTGAGGTCTTACAAGGAGATGTGGACAAAGCTAATGCCCTGAACCAGTTTTTAAATCCATTTCTCTCCCACTGCCACCTTCTTCCAATGACCAGTCTTCCCACACCATCCCTACTAATTCAACAATTGCCACCACGTCAACTGGAATAGACAGTTACAAGTCCACCCCTGACCATTAGTGTGGGCTGTCCATAACTGAAAACCAAGTAAGGAGATAACTGAAGAAGCTACAAACAGGAAAAGCTGCGAGACCAGATGGAGTCAGTCCTCAAGTTCTTAAGGCCTGCATTGACCAATTTTGTGGCGTCCTTTGTCACCTGCTCAGACTGTCACCAGGGCTTTAGAAAAGTGCTGCTGCTGTGGAAAACATTCTGCATTGTTCCTGTTCCAAAGAATGCAGGTGTCTCTTCACTTAGTGACTACGGACCAGTGTCACTTACATCTCACATCATGAAGACCTTTGAGAGACCGGTCATAGACTATAGGGGTCCTGTTGTGGTAGACCACCTGGACCCACTGCAGTTTGCCTATCGGACAATGATTGGAGTGGAGGATGCAATTATCTGTCTGCTCCACAAGGCTTATTTTTACCTGGACAAATGCTGGCAGCACTGTGAGGGTGTTGTTTGTGATTTCTCCAGCACCTTCAGTACCATCCAGCCATCCCCGTTTAGGGGGTAAGCTCAGAGATATGCAGGTGAATGAGCCTATGGTGTCCTGGATAATGAACTATCTGTTGGGAAGACCACAGTTTGTGAGACTCAAAGACTGAGTTTCTGTTTAGATTAGATAAACCAAAGGGAAATGTAGAGGCATACAGCTGCAGAACATAAAAAAATAAATGTACAACCTAACAGGACAAATAATACAATTAATCAATAGATAAATTATATATATATATATATATATAATATACATTTATATATATATATAAAATATACATTTATATTGTGCAGAAATTGAAAAATTTAGTTTGGGGTGTCGGGAGGAAGCATTGAATTGCCTCATAGGAGTGGACAGAAAAGACCACCAGTGGCACTTCTTAGCACACTGTGGTGTAATGAGCTTGTGGCTAAAATGCTCCATTTTTTGTGATGGCATCCAATGTTGCCATTATCCTCATTTCCGCAACAGCTTCCAGTGTGTCCAGGTTTGCACTGTGGTGTAGCAGGCTTTCCTTATACAGTATGTTTGTTCAGGCATTGTGTGTATCTTGTGAACTCAAGTACAGCGTAAAACAATATACTGGCTTTCAATGACTGGCAGAACATTTCCAGCAGTTTGCTGCACCCATCAAAAGACCTGAGTCTCCTTAGCAAGTACAGTCAGCCTTAGCCCCTCTTGTATAGAGCCACTGTGTTCTCAGACCAGTCCAGTTTGTTGTTTATGTGATCCCCCAGGTACTTGTGTCTATGCACCTCTTCCACGTCCTCCTCCTGAATGGTGACTGGTCTCAGAGTCTTCTTGACATGTTGGAAGTCCACCACCACTTCTTTTGTCTTGCTGATGCTGAGTTGCAGGTTGTTGTCCCTGCACCACAAGATGAAGTCCTCCATGACTTTCCTATACTCTGACTCATCTCCATTATTAATGTGGTCTAAGATGGACTGAGTCATCTGAAAATTTCTGAAGGTGGTAAACACTGGTATTGTGCTGGAAGTCTTTTGTGTAGATGGTGAACAGGAAGGGGAGACCGGACATTGCCCTGAGGTGCTCCAGTATTACACACTACCAAATTAAACATCTGGCGCCGCCATGAGTGGCAGCCTTTTCAGCAGCTCCGTGTATGACTGTATATGTATGTGTACTTTTCTACTTTTATTTTTCTATTTTTATTTATTGATCACTCCTATTACTTTATTTTATGTGGATTCGTTCCCTGGACACACTTACTTTTACAACGTGGGCATGGATTTTTACACGCCGAGACTCGCCTATTCAAGTACTCAACTTCGAGCGCTGAGAACAAATGCCAGTGCCGGTGTGGTTCCCTATTTACCTGACGAGGTAAGAAGGCGGTATCGTGGCAGCAGAGCCGGCACTAAGCTAAAAATGAAGCGGCTTGCGAGAAAGTGGCGTTTCAAGCCTTCGGTGCCTTCTGTGATTCTGGGGAATGTAAACTCAATCTCAAATAAGATCGACGAACTGGCTGCGCTGGTGAAAAATGTCAGGACCTACAGAGAATGCAGTTTGTTGTGTTTTTGTGATTTGTGAATTTCCCATTGGGATTAATAAAGTATCTATCTATCTATCTATCTATCTATCTATCTATCTATCTATCTATCTATCTATCTATCTATCTATCTACCATTTCTGACACACAGTCTCTCAGCCTCACAAATTGTTGTCTGTTGGTGAGGTGGTCCACATTCTAGGAGATTATGGAAGCATCAAGATTCAAAGCCTTGAGCTTTTCCTCCAGTCAATGAGGCAGAATGGTGTTAAAGGCACTGGAAAGGTCAAAGAACATTATTCTGAGTGTGGTGCTGGCTCAGAAATAGGCGTAAGCTCTGTGGAACATGTACGTGACAGCATCCTCCACATATGTATGTCCCTGAAAAGCAAACTGCAGGTGAGCCAGATGTTCTGAAACCAAGGGCCGCAACTGTTTTAGGACCCACCTCCCAAACATCATGATAAATGAAGCAAGAGCAACTGGTCTGAAGTCCTTGGGATTACTAGAATGACCTTTCTTTGGTTCTGGGACCACACAGGTTGTTTTCCACAGCTTGGGAACCTTCTGCAAATTCGGGGTAAGGGAGAAAAGTTGCTGAAAGACCCCGCAGAGCTGGCTGCCATGTGTTTTTAGCATCCTGGTACTATTCCATCCAGCCCTGCAGCGTTATTTTTGCAGTTTTCCCCTCTCTCTCCCCACTTGATCAGCAGAAACACACAATCCAGGGAGTGGAGGGGGGCTGGAGACCAGAGGTGTGATGTTATTATAGGGGACAGTTGTGCAGGGTGCATTTGGTAGTTGGGATCCTGGACCCTCCTCAGCTTGCACACACAGGTTAGCAGTGTTGGAAGAGAGTGGGACTGACCAGAATGAGTCAAACCTGTTGAAGAACCAGTTCAGTTCATTAGCTCTGTTCTTGTTTCCTTCCTCTGCATGTTTGACGGCCTACTTATAGCCAGTGATAGCTCTCATCCTGTCCTCACTTCTTTATGTTGCACACCTAAGACTGTTGTGGCCACCAGGGGGCACTCCAAATCCCCACAATCAGACACAAAGGCCCTGACACATGTTTAAAATGAACAAGAGAGTTTTTATTGTCGAGAACTGTTCTTAGGCCAGCATTTCCCACCCCATCCACAAGTACAGTTAAGCATAAGGAGAACACAGCTACCCTTTGCCATCTTCTTCTCTCTCTCTCTCTCTCTATCGTGGTCATTGCCTCCTTCACTCTTCCACAAAAGCTTCATCCTCCTTCCTCCCAACTCTGGCTTGCTCCAAGTGTGGCAGCAGCTTCTTTTATGTTACTCCCAGAAGCGCTTCTGGTGTTCCGAAACTAGCTCAGAAGCCCTTGCAAGTGAGGTGAGTGCCTGACAAAGTAGGGATTCCCAGTCCCCACAGCACCCACGAAACCCAACAGGACTGAGCCAACAAACTCAATGTTCCATGTTGCCCTGTGGGAATCCAAGTGACTGCTCCCACCGAGGGTGGGGGGGTTAACATCTTGGGGAGACAATGCCCTAAGCATGCTGTCCCCCCGACACTCCCAACCTAGGGCATCCTGGCTGGGCCAGGCTCCCAGCTGTCCCTCACACTATTAATATAACGCTAGGTCATGTTTTCCAAATTGTTCTGCATTTACAGAGTGTATGGATAAGGGGGACGAGACAGAGTGTAGAAATCAGGTGGGAGGAGTTTGTTTCTTGGTGCAAAGAGAATGGACTGCATCTCAGCACCAGCAAAGCCAAGCAACTGGTTATTGACTTTTGCTGCAATGAAGAGCCTCTATATCCAGTCACTATTCAAGGAGTGGATGTAGAGGTGGTGCACTAGCACAAGTACTTGAGGGTCCACAGTAATAACAAGTTGGACTGGTCCCAGAACACAGAGGAACTCTATAAGAAAGGCCAGAGCAGGCTCTTCTGCCTTAGGAGACTGTGTTCTTTTAATGTGGGAAGTGGCATCCTTCACGCCTTCTACAACTCTGTGACGGCAACTGCAGTCTTCCAGGCTGTGGTGTGCTGGGCTGATAACATCACTTCAAAAGAGGCCGACCGAATCTAACTAAAAGAGTAGGATCAGTTACAAGACGTGCTCTGGAGGTAATTGCAAAGGAGAGAATTAAAACAAAACTGGGTGCAATTATGAACAATGCTGCACATCCTCTCTTTGACACACTAAAACTGTTTCTGTTTCTCATCTCATGGTAATAGCAAACTTCAGATAATGGAAGGAACGATGATTTCAGCTATTGAATCATCCAGCAGAAGTGTGTCAAGAAACGCTACTGGGACTCCTTTATACCAACAGCAATACACATGCATGATGCCTCACTGTCGCTGCCAAGTCAGATGTTTCCTTTCTCTTTAAATTTTAAGTTTTTAAAATTCCAAAGTGACAAAGTCAAAATAAAGAGGCAATGGTCAAAACCAAAAAGACGTAATGTAAGTAGACAAACCTATGGATGCGAGTCAAAGACTGAAGTCGGGATACAGTGAAGGATTTCATAGCCAAAAGAGGACACGTAAGCAGAGCCCAATCATGCCAACATTAAACGAAATCAAGGAGCAGAAGAAGGATTTGTAAAGGGAATAAATTAATAAGAAGGATCACTAAAGGTTTTTCTTAACAGGAATCTGAATTCTCGGGTATTAAGGAAATCCATGCGCTGATCTTTATGCCGATGATCTCCATCCAACCTGACAGAACTTGAGAGGATTGACAGAGAAGAATGACAGAAAATCTCCAAACCCAGGTGTGTGAAGCTTACTGAGCGAAACCCAAGAAGACTCCAGCTTGGAATCGCAGTCTTGGGGGCTTCAACTAAAAACTGAATAAGGCGTATGAATACCAGTGTCAAGGTCACATTTCAGATTTTTTATTTTTTTATAGTTGATTACCCAGTGGCTTCGCTCACTGAGTGCAAGGCAAAAAAAATAAAATGTAGTCTATAAGTTATTAAACAGTAAAACATTAACATTTAAGAAGTAAAGACACATTGAGCACCACTGGAGTGGTTTGGGGTAAACTACATTTTAAAGGCGCTATAACACAACAGGTAAGTAGTACTAACAGCAGCTAAAATGTATTTGGATTATCTCTTGGTAGTAGATCCCCTTGTGAAAGGCGCTACACGACCCCTGTGGTATAGAAATTACATTTTCTATGTGAACGTCCAAATTACATTCTGCGCCTCCCAGCGTCCACTTTGTTCTCACTACCCCTCGCCGCTGAAGGCGGTCTCGTCTTCACATTGTTTACAGCTCGGCGCAGTTAAAAAGTAGAAAGATACAAAGCTGTTTTCCTCATCTCTTCTACTATCAAGTACTGCCAACTAAAAAAAAGTTTCAATGTGGCAGTTTCCGCAACAGTCACATGGACGAATAAATAAAACTTCTCTGTCAGAATGCGCCTGGCAATTGGTTCCTGTATTATAATATGTTCTGTGGTCATACGTAATTTCCATATCGCGTGGTCATACGTAATTTCTATATCATGTGGTCATACGTAATTTCCATTTCATACGTAATTTCCATATCGCATGGTCATACGTAATTTCCATTTCATACGTAATTTCCATATCGCGTGGTCATACGTAATTTCCATTTCATACGTAATTTCCATATCGCGTGGTCATACGTAATTTCCATTTCATACGTATTTTTCGTTTCAAACGCGAAAAGAATTTTATATATATAGATTTTTAAGAAATTTACAAAAATTCCTAAAGTCCTATTTTCACTTTGTCATTCCGGGGTATGAGTGTTCCCTGATAAGGGGTAAAAGGGATTTATATAATTTTAGCACAAGGTTGCGACATCAAAAAATCGGTATCATACCAAACCCCAGACATGAGCTCACAGAGACCCGGCTTAAATAAAACGTTTGTTTTTACAAATACCTTCCACAAAGACTTCAAAATGGGAATAAAGCAAACACAATACAATTCTTCTTTCCTCTTTCTCTCCTTTCACTCCTGCAGGTGAGCCTCGTCCTCCAACATCCAACTCTGACTCACCTGGATGAGGTTCAGGGGTCTCTTTTATTTTGGACCCAGGGGTACTTCCGGTGCTAGAGCATAGCCCAATGGAAGCACATCTGTGTCTCTTGGAAGTCGTAAAATGTAAGAATGGTGAATCCCTGCAGCACCCCCTGGTGGCACCCCCAGAACCTAACAAAGCTGTTCTACGGGTCTACAGTTCCCAGTGTGCCTTGTGGGAATTTGTACAGGTATCGTCGCCCAGGAAGACTGCCACTGAGTATGCTGGTACAGCATGCAATCCTGCCAGGTTGTCTCCCCCTGTCCCTTCCACTACACTGGGCACCCGACTGGTTGTTGTTCCTGGATACAACCCTGTCTTCTGATCTTCACCCTGTTTCTTGTGCCATTCTAGAGATGGCCTCCTGCCCAGTTAAGGAACCATGCTCTATCCTGGCTGGGACGCCTACCCATGTGTGTCGTCCATCACAATATAATGTATACACTGGGAGAAAAAGTATTGAACTCATCAACATTTTTTTTAGTAAATATATTTCCAGTGAGGCTATTCACATGAAATTCTCACCAGACATTGGCATTAACTCAAGTAATCCTCAAATATGTTGTGAGGGATTGCGGCTGTATATCCCGGCCAACAACCCCAAGCCGCCAGATGGAGCCATCCCTGCAACATGAAAGGGCCCTGAATTCCAGCAGGGCATCATGGAACTTGGAGTCTTTCATCACAGCCTTGCTGGATACCATGAGGGCCACCGGAGGACGCTGCAGGGAGGCCCAGGGATTTATACTTTCCATATAGCCCGGAAGTAATTCACAATCGCGGAAACAGAAGAAATGATATACTTCCAGGCTGAAGAAAAGAAGAGTTTTGATCTGACCCGGAAGTGTTAGGAATCACATGGACTGGGGGATCAGAAGCACTTCCAGGTCAAAGACTTTAAAAGGACTATGGGAAATCCCAGCAGTAATCCGAGTTGGGAGGAAGGGTGACAGAGCTGCTGGGAGAGGAGGATTGATTAACTGTTGTGGATTATTGATTGTTTATTAGAATATTGTGGAGTAGTGGCGCTTTGTGCACATTATTATTATAATAAATAATAATTCTGGACTTTTACCTGGTGTCTGACGAGTGGTCTGAGGGTTCAAGGGATCAGCGACGCCCCTAAACTGTCACAATGTATAAAGAACTCACAACATTAAAGGCCATCAATAAATATATCTGTAATATGTGTTAATGATAAAGGGATAAAAGTATTGAACACAATAAGAAAAAGCAGCACACTGAAACAAGGAAAGGCAAGGGTTCCAGATGAAATCTGTAAGTAATTAGAAAGTAATTCCACCTCCTATCTGTGCAAATTGATATTAGCTGGGTTAGTACATATTGATGGGCTATAAAAAGGTGTTTTGCAACTAAGGTGTCACACAAGAAACCTCTCATGATGGGTAAAAGCAAAGAGCTCTCCGAAGACCTTCACAACTTGATTGTTGCAAACCATATCATTGGAACGAGAACTTCTGAATCTTTCAGTAAGCACCATTGGGGCCATTATCTACAAGTGGAAGGAATATCACTCCAGCATCAACAGGCCACACACTGGAGCTCCTCACAAGATTTCTGACCAGGGAGTCGAAAGGATTGTCAGAAGAGTAGCCCAAAAGCCAGGGAACACTCAGAAAGAGCTCCAGAAAGACTTGGAGGCAGCAGGAACAATTGTTATACAGAAAACAATAGGCAATGCACTTCACCAGCATGGCCTCTATGCACGCTCACCCTGAAGAAAAGGCATGTTGAAGCTTTATTAAAGTTTGCCACACAACATTTGGACAAGCCTATGAAATACTGGGAGAATGTAGTATCATCAGACAAGACAAAAGTTGAACTTTTTGTCATACTACACATCAAAGTACTGCACATCACGCGAAAAACACTATGCTAACACTGAAGTTTGGAGGTGGAAGCATCATGGTGTGAGGCGGTTTCTCATCTCATGGTAATAGCAAACTTTATATAATGGAAGGAACAATAAATGGGGCCGTGTACCAAGAGATTCTTGAAATGAATCTGCTGCCATCCACCAGGATGAGGATGAGACGTGGGTGGACCTTCCAGCAGGACAACAATCCACAGCAAAGGAAACTCTAAATTGGTTTCAAAGAAAGAAAATCAAGTTGTTAGAATGGCCTAGTCAATCACCCGACTTAAATCCAGTTGAACGTTTGTGGAAAGAATTAAAGGTCAGGGTTCACAAAAAGGCCCTTTGGAATCTTCAAAGTGTAAAGACTATCACTTTAGAAGAATGGGTCAAAATCACACCGGAGCACTGCAGGTGATTGGTTTCTTCATACGGAAAGCATCTTGAAGTTGTCATTGCAAACAAAATCTTCTCCACCAAGTACTAGAGTGTTCAATACCTTGTCATTCCTCTTTATTCCTAACACATACTTTTATTTACAGCCTTTAATGTGCTGAATCTTGAGTTAATATCCATGTTTGGTAAGAACTTCATGTAAACGGCCTCATTGGAGATACATGTTCGATACTTATATCCCCCACTGTATACACACACACACACACACACACACATAGTCTGTGCCTCTTTTGATTAACAATCCACCATGAACGTTGCTTTCTCCTTCATCCTAGGGTACTTTTGATTTTTCCGAGGTCGCTCCAGTCAGGTATGTGTTGCCCTGATGGCCCTGACTGGGTGGAGGTGCCATTACATCCTTGTTCTGTTTTGTTTTGTTTTGTTGCCCTTTATTCAGATGTATTCACGCGTGCAGATATTTTTGGGTCTGTCAGTTTGAAAACTGTGCAGACGTTGCTGAGCTCTGCCTCACTAAGCACTGCTGCCATCTGTTTGTGGGTCTGGGTGTTATTAAGAGTTGGTGACATTTGCCTCTTTGTCTGTGTGTTATTAAGCACTGGTGACTTTTTCCCCACATGTCTGAGCATTATTAGTCAATGGTGAAATTTTTGTCGGCCCCTTTATAATATATGTGTGTCTCTGTTAATGTATCATCAGTCACTGCTGGCACACACCCCTGCATGTGTGTGGCACTAAACACTGGTGACATTTGCCTCTCGGTCGGTGGATTACTGGGCATTGGTGACATTTCTTTCTGTGTTGCTGTACAGTACATTTTAGGCACCGGTGGCTCCCTCCTGTGTCTCAATATTACTAAGCACTGACGGCTTTTCTCCCTGCGGATTTGTGTTTTAGGTCATCGGTGGCATTTGTCTCTGGGTATTCTCAAGCACTGCTGGCCTTTCTCTCTACTGCTCTGTTCTGGTTGTGTACTGTTATCACTAAATAAGTTGCCTTACTTTGTTCTTCCACTTGACTTGCTTTACAAGGGTCTTACGACAAGTTCACTTCCCACATTAGTGTGCTGCGCTTTCCCTGCTTCCCAAATTGGATGTTTTCTTCTGGTTGCATTTCCAGTTTCTGCCACTCATGGACTATGCCCATCTGAGTGCCAAGCCAGCACTTTCCCTCCATAGCGCTGGCAGATCATGAAGGGCTTAGAGCAGAAGGACCTTCAGTGCCTCAAGATGGTGTCCATTCCTTGATCTTTGTGTCTAACTGGTGTCTCTCACAGCTCAATGCTTGTCTGGATTTGTGGCAGCAGTCGACCCCCCGTGTCTTCTCAGAAGCCCTCGCCACAGCCCTTCTCATAACTCAGTCCCTTATTTTAGCCCAACTCCAAACAGGCAGGCAAGTCTTCAAAATAGTTTAGAAGTCACAGATTAATATAGTGCCATTCCAGGTGGGTCTTCTTTTGTCACTATTTGATCTTGACTTGTATTCCTGTAACGTGGGCACCAAAGTGTCATGGAGCTGATTAATTGATCTTTTTTTTTGACTTTGTTTTCTCCTGAAACAACACGTCTCATGGCTTTCTGTAATGGTGCCTCCCTCTTATATGATTTCAGATAAACAAACAGAGAAGGCAGGAGTCATAATGCGTATAGTCTGTGAAGTTAACAGATTAGAGCCACTGGCGATTCCCATTCACCCCAGTGTGAGACTGAGGGGTGTCCTGAGGTGCTCTGGCATCCTACCCAACCTTGGCTCCTGCTTTTTGCCTAGTGCCGCTCTGCCCCCAATGTGACCCTGAATGAAACTGATGAGGGTTTCAGAATGGTGTTAATATGTGCATGTGAGTTGCTTTCAGGCCAGCAGGTGGTGCTGTTTGTCTTCTGAGAGACCAATGCCTGGGTGCTCTTTATTTTGCAGCTCTGCTTGCTTTGTTTACTTGGAGTAGATAGAGGCGTGCTGTGCAGAGTCAAGATATGGGGGCTCTCTAATGGCTGAAGCTCAATACAGAAAAGGTGGAGAGCAGAATGGCCTACAGAGAGGACAGCCTCAGGACAAGGTGAGCTGAAAGCCACATCCATCTAGTAAGACCCCGGGAAATTAGGGTTAGGGATAGCAGTGAAGGATTTGCTGTACTGTAGCACAATGAGGAGACCCACCTGGATGGAAGCGGCTTGGTTTTGCGCCACCAACACCCGATTGAAATCCTGAGCAGCCTCCTGTGATGTTTGAATGAAAGCAGATACCCCAACTTCCCACAAGACCCACTGTGTTGAATCCACTAGGATGAAGCCATTCATCCATCCATCCATTCTCTTCCCGCTTATCCGAGGTCGGGTCGCAGGGGCAGCAGCTTGAGCAGAGATGCCCAGACTTCTCTCTCCCTGGCCACTTCTTCTAGCTCTTCCGGGAGAATCCCGAGGCGTTACCAGGCCAGCCAAGAGACATAGTCCCTCCAGCGTGTCCTGGGTCTTCCCCTGGGGCTCCTCCCGGTTAGACGTGCCCGGAACACTTCACCAGGGAGGCGTCCAGGAGGCATCCTGATCAGATTCCCGAGTCACCTCATCTGACTCCTCTCGATGCGGAGGAGCAGCGGCTCTACTCTGAGTCCCTCCCGGATGATTGAGCTTCTCACCCTATCTTTAAGGGAAAGCCCAGACACCCTACGGAGGAAACTCATTTCAGCCGCTTGTATTCGCGATCTCGTTCTTTTGGTCACTACCCATAGCTCATGACCATAGGTGAGGGTAGGAACATAGATCGACTGGTAAATTGAGAGCTTTGCCTTGCGGCTCGGCTCCTTTTTCACTACGACAGACTGATGCAGAGCCCGCATCACTGCGGATGCCGCACCAATCCGCCTGTTGATCTCACGCACTATTCTTCCCTCACTCGTGAACAAGACCCCGAGATACTTGAACTCCTCCACTTGAGGCAGGATTTCGCTACCAACCCTGAGAGGGCACTCCACCCTTTTCTGGCTGAGGACCACAGTCTCGGATTTGGAGGTGCTGATTCCCATCCCAGCCGCCTCACACTCAGCTGCGAACTGATCCAGAGAGAGCTGAAGATCACGGCCTGATGAAGCAAACAGGACAACATCATCTGCAAAAAGCAGTGACCCAATCCTGAGTCCACCAAACCGGACCCCCTCAACACCCTGGCTGCGCCTAGAAATTCTGTCCATAAAAGTTATGAACAGAATTGGTGACAAAGGGCAACCCTGGCAGAGTCCAACTCTCACTGGAAATGGGTTTGACTTACTGCCGGCAATGCGGACCAAGCTCTGACACCGATCGTACAGGGACCGAACAGCTCTTATCAGGGGGTCCGGTACCCCATACTCTCGGAGTACCCCCCACAGGATTCCCCGAGGGACACGGTCGAATGTCATTTCCAAGTCCACAAAACACATATAGACTGGTTGGGCGAACTCCCATGCACCCTCCAGGACCCTGCTAAGGGTATAGAGCTGGTCCACTGTTCCGCGACCAGGACGAAAACGGTTGAAGGATGAAGCCTAAAAAAGAAAACAATAAAGAACTATTTAAGAACATTTATGGAAGGAAAAATGCCCAGTGGGGGCTCAGGGGTCTTTTGGTCTAGAAAGCCCTGCAGATTTTGCTTTTTTCTTGAGCGTGACTGTTTTTTACTTTCTCGTATACGAATTATTGTAATCATCCAAAAATTCGATGTCGAGATTTTGATGAATATGAAAATACCATTTTTGGAATTATGCCTGTGTGTCTGTCTGTGTCTGTGTGTAAACACGATAACTTGAGAATGCTTTAACTTGGGTCAACCACATTTTGCACACAAGTGTTAGGTACACAACATAGATTTATGTGAATTTCCCCTTGGGATTAATAAAGTATCTATCTATCTATCTATCTATCTATCTATCTATCTATCTATCTATCTATCTATCTATCTATCTATCTATCATCTTTTGAGCTATTTCTGCTAACCGGAAATGGTACCTTTTATTTATGCAGCTGCAGAGTTTGATTTATTCAACTTTACTTTTAGAATAATTGTTAAATATATTATGTGATTTGATTTAATTTGTTGTTGATGGTTCTTTAATGTACATAATATAAAAATATAATCATTGTCTTGCAGTTTACTTCTCAAATATCCATCCCCATATCTGAGTATACGAGAAAGTCTAGGAGAGACCACACCCAATTTTTATTTCTTCTAACCTTATCATCAGACTCATCATTACAGACTTAATAAACGATTCCGTTTATATCGGAATCAACTTCTCTAATATTTATATTTCTGTTTTACTAGGGGGCTTTGCCCCCCTGCTCGCTTCACTCGCCAACCCTCCTGCCTGCGCTATGCACCAGCAACTTCACGTCTCTGCCGCTCGCGTATGTGGATTTCACTTTCACCAAACAACAAATATTTAAATTCTCCTGGATAGGCCTCTTTATTGGGAAGAAACACTACTTTTTTTTTCCCTGATGCCAACACAAATTAGATGATCTACAAGTCTCCGACTTAAAGTTTAAATCCGAACAATATTTTCGATCTCTTTTTGCTGTTCCGTTATTTCACCGAGTAATAATTTCCATTTCTTTACGCTAATGCGATCTTTACTATCCTTTTTTTGAGACTTTTGAATGTTCGTACTTCCATTATCTCTAACCTGCTCTGCATGTGTATCTCGCCACAGTTTTTGAATTCTTTACGACGTTCTGTTTTGTTATCTACTCTTTGTCTTCTATTTCCTGCCATGGCTCTGGTTAAATCTCTTGGCACTTTGTCTAATCTCACGTGATGTGAAAGTGTCTCTCTGAAAAAGTCACGTCTTATCTCCTTCCAAGATTTTTTTTTATAATAGAGAGATGTAAGTTTGTATTTTTTTTTGTATATGATATTACTTGTCTAGTATTATTCTCCTCCTTGTTACCTTATCATTGGACTCATCTTTAGAGACTTAAAAAAAGAATTCTGTACATATATGAATCAACTTCTCTAATATTTGTATATCAATTTTATGTAAGTGTGCCTTATTTTTTGTTGTATATTATATTATTTGGTATATCATTTGTTTACTATTATTCTCCTCCTGGTGTCCCTGCACCCAAAGGACATCAGTTGTCCATGCAGGACTGAGTCGCTCAGACAGACACTATAAGGGTGAACTTCTCAGAAAGTGCAGCATGTGCTGGTAAAGTAACAGCTCCATGGCCCCCAGGAAGGTAACGTGGACCATCCATTCATTAGAGGCGCTCCATGTTCCTTCTAGATGGACTCACACTGTTAATTTTAGCCCAGACAAGAAGGTCAACATCATAGAAAAACATTAAAGCCACGAGCTGATGCTTACAATGAATTTACCTAATTAACAACACCGTTTGAATGAAAAACTGAAAAGAAGAATGGTGTCACTAATTAATCGATTAACGAAATGAACTGAAACAGAGAAAAGAAACCCAAAAAACTAAGCAGAAGATAATGGATTACTATAAAAAGAGAAGACAGGAATTAAGAAGTAAATTATCAAAATAAGAATGAACTAATTAAAGAAAATAAATGAAAGCAGCTTCTGAAATGGAAAGGACATTCCAAAGAGCTGTCATGATTGTTTTTTTCCCTATATTTTATAAATTTATATTATTTTATTATGAGTTTTTTTTATTTGTTTATTTATGATTGGGAAATAGCCAAGGTCTCATTTATGGCTTATTTTGTCTTTTATTTTTTTTTCTCTCATTTTTCTTATCTTTTTAGGTTCATTTTGTACAAGTTATTTCAGTTATTATTAAGCATTATTTAGATATTTTATTTTGATTTTGATGATGAATTTATTTATGTTGAGCCTAGGGGTGTGGGACCTTCTAACGTTGCGGCTGTGGGACCACTGCAGGCCCATAAAAGTTGCCCAATGCCACTGGATTAATGTTGTGGTATTAGTTTTTACTTTTGTCTTTTGGATTTGGATTTAGATTTTTGATTATTGTAAGTGGGCAGCATGGTGGCACAGTGGTGTAACGCTGCTGCTTCACGGTTCGTGTCCCAGGTTCTCCCTGCATGGAGTTTGCATCTTCTCCTTATGTCTATGCAAGTTTCCTCCTGGCACTCTGGTTTCCTCCCACAGTCCAAAGACGTGCAGGTTAGGTGGATGGGCGATCCTAAAATGGCCCTAGTGGGCGTTTGTGTGTGTTCACTCTGTGATGGACTGGCGCCCTGTCCAGGGTCTGTTCCTGCCTTGTACCCTATGCTAGCTGGGGAAGGCTCTAGCACCCCCTGCAGTGCTGTTCAGGACTAAGCAGGTTAGAAAATGACTAACTATTGTAAGTGTTTTTTGATTTTTTTCCTTTTGCTATTTGAGTTTTGTTATTGGGATATGGACGGGTTTGTTTTGCATAGCTTTGTTTTTTAAGCATACACCTTTTTGGTTTTGTTATTGCCTTTGAATATTTGTTATTGAGGGCCAGTGAGTTTCACATTGTTCCCCTCTCCCTCTTGAAATTATTGTGAACGGGTTGGTCTTCAAACTACCTGTACTGGCCCAAAATATCTCAAAGTGCCTCTCAAAGACAAACTGTAAAACTTGAGAAACCGTCCAGAAAAGGAATCTTTATAAAAAAGAATATTTAGTTAAAATAGAAGCTATAACAAAAAGTTCAAAAAAAGAAATTGCCTAAAAGAAAATTCTACGCAGTCAATAAAGTCAACATCCAATAAAGAGAGCAAAAAGAAGATCCAAAGGCCGTTAAATCCAATGCAAAAACAGCTTCAATGTACCTGAGATCCTCTTCCCGCAGTCTTAAATAGCCAGTGAGAGGTCTCTGGAGTGGGGGGGTGTTAGAGTGACCTCACTTTTTGGGGTACTGCCCACTGAGCACAAGGAACTGTAACCAGTAGGCGGCACCACTGAGACCCCAAACCCCAAGTAAACGGCACAGCTCTGAATTCAAACACAAGACGGTTTTTATTTTACAAAGACTTCCAACCATGGTAGTAAATACAACAATCTTTTTATTCCTCCTTCTGCACCTCTCACGTGGTCTCATCAACACTCCTCCTGACTCTGACTACTCGCACAGACAAAAAGGGCTTCTTTTATGCCTGACCTGGCAGCCCACACCCTTGCTCCTAAGAAGCCCTTCATAGAAGGTATACTGTCCTTGTGAGACAGGAGAATCCCAACAGGGCTGTCTTATGGGACTACAACATCCAGGTTGCCCTGTGAGTATCCATATGAGAGCACCACCACCATGTGCACAGGGGGAGATATAACTCCTCTATAATTCCTGTCCTTCCAAGCAGGTCTCCCATCCTGGCAAGGAACTGGCACCCATCCTAGTGTGGATGCCGGACGATCCTTGTTCCTTTCATTACGGTTTCCTGCCCTGGCAAGGAACCTGCTTCCATCCTGGTCGGGACACCAGTCCATCCAATATGGCATTCACAGGACACAAGAGAACAATACATTACACACAGATAATGAAATAAAACAGCAAAATGACAATATTAATAAAAATGATAAACACATGGCAAATATTTTAAAAATACACAAGAAAACCAAAGAAAAAGAATGCAAACCTAACCCAGGGAAAAAGTTGACAGGTATGCCTGCTGCTGGCGGTGTGACGGGTTAGGTCCTCCTGTTCTCCGTGTAGCAGTCAGAGTGTCCTGCTGTTGGATCAGCTTTGTAAAAACAAACTTCTTGCTCGTATGTTAGAAGAAAGAAACCCAACTCAATGTTACAAATCTTTAGCTTATGATCTCCTTTGTTTTAACTACATCTACTGTATGTCCCGGAGTGGACAATCTATATATATAAAGGAGAGTTGGGATCTGAGAGACTGTGTTTGTGGAGGGATGGAGAGTTAAGGCGGGTGTTGGAGTCACGTGATCATCTCCCCTCCCATTCACCTCATTTCATTCACTTCATTTCGCTCTGATCTGAGCTCCGCAGCTGACGCGGTCTTGCCGTTCTTTTCTCATAGTGTTTAGTCCTTTCTCCTTTACTGATTTACTGTTTAGTAGACGCGGTGCTTACTGAATAGTATTTTTTCCTTTAGTGTTTCTACTTAGTGTTTCTTAGTGTTTAGTAGACACGGTGTGCGAAAGGAGAGTTGGGATCCGAGAGACTGTGTTTGTGTGTTTGTGGAGGGATGGAGAGTTAAGGCAGGTGTTGGAGTCACGTGATCATCTCCCCTCCCATTCACCTCATTTCATTCACTTCATTTCGCTCCGAGCTGAGCTCCGCAGCTGACGCGGTCTTGCCGTTCTTGATTTCCTTTTCACATGGCCAACTATACATTGCATGCTCAAGAGTAAGCTCAGCACACAACTTGGTCATATTACAACTGGAGGGGCGAACTGACAACGTGGTATACAAAGAGATCCTTAACAAATAATTATTGGTATAATTTCCCTCAGTTTATTATTTAAAATTTTAAAGCAGTACTTCGCCACTGCGAAGCGCGGATATTTTGCTAGTTTTCAATATTTTAAACACAGGCAGCTTATATTAAATTTTAATTCTTTTTCAAATGAACTAGGATGAACTGAAATTTCAGGACTCCTCAAAGCAATTTAATAACAGAGGCAAATCACCTTGGAAGTCTTTCTCTTTCATACATTCTTTCCGGATTGCTCCAGTAATTTGTAATCTTAAGGCAGCTATTTGAATTACTTTGTAACCTGAGAACAGAACATAATTATGGATCAGAAGTTCTTTCAATTAGTCCATAGTACGAGATCAACGATTTTGAGCTGAGTCATTCATCATAAGGACAGCCAGCCAATCAAAAAAGCCCTATAGCTCCATGTGAAAAAACATAAATATGTCTCGTCTGAGGGACCAAGAGAAGGCAGCAATGACATAGGAAGTGACGTCAGAGATCAAGACACGTGACCATTTCATCTGGACGTCGGAGAACGTAACCTATGAATAACATCGATGGCTACATCAAAATGCCGTCCCAGACCTCGACAATGCTGATTGTCAGTAAGCGTTTCTAAAACTATATCCAGACTTTGGTATCTATATTATTTTCTATCATACTTTTTTAAATGCTAAGTTGCTTTTACATGTCTATACTTTGTCTTTATATTTTTAGTGATTGAAGTACATATTAGGAAACTAGTGTGGGAAGATTACTGCTTCTTTGCCCACAGGATTATGAAAGCTGAGAAGTTGCACGGCAATATGAAGAACAAGTTTGACCCCATTGGATCGTAAGTGGCACATAGTCGTAATTGTGTTGAGACTTCATGTGTTGCAAGGAGACCCACATGTTTGCTAGTGGGTCCCTATTTGGAGTAATAAGAGTGACAGGCATTTGGCATCACTCTTACACAAACTTTTGTGAAGGGGGGTCAATGTGGAACATTGTGGGGTGACAGGTAATTGGCATCACCTGAGAATTTGTCTCAATATGTCTGTGTATGTGTGTGTATCCGTGTGTGTGTTAATCTTAAAGCCAAGAGTAGCCCAATTTGGTAACAGTACCTGCTAAGTCTCACAAATTTGACGCTAATACAGTCTGTCCCTAGAGCTTCTATTTAGGTTACAGAGGTGGAGATATGCTCTAGAGAGGAGAGGAATGAAGGTCAGTAGGAACAAGACAGAATACATGTGTGTAAATGAGAGGGAGGTCAGTGGAATGGTGAGGATGCAATGAGTATTGTTGGCAAAGGTGGATGAGTTTAAATACTTGGGATCAACAGTACAAAGTAATGGGGATTGTGGAAGAGAGGTGAAAAAGAGAGTGCAGGCAGGGTGGAATGGGTGGAGAAAAGTGTCAGGAGTGATTTGTGACAGACGAGTATCGACAACAGTGAAAGGGAAGGTCTACAGGACAGTAGTGAAACCTGCTATGTTATATGGGTTAGAGATGGTGGCACTGACCAGAAAACAGGAGACAGAGCTGGAGGTGGCAGAGTTAAAGATGCTAAGATTTGCACTGGGTGTGACGAGGATGGATAGGATTAGAAATGAGTACATTAGAGGGTCAGCTCAAGTTGGACGGTTGGGAGACAAAGTCAGAGAGGCGAGATTGCATTGGTGTGGACATGTGCAGAGGAGAGATGCTGGGTATATTGGGAGAAGGATGCTAAGGATAGAGCTGCCAGGGAAGAGGAAAAGAGGAAGGCCTAAGAGAAGGTTTATGGATGTAGTGAGAGAGGACATGCAGGTGATGGGTGTAACAGAACAAGATGCAGAGGACAGAAAGATATGGAAGAAGATGATCCGCTGTGGCAACCCCTAACAGGTGCAGTCAAAAGAAGAACAAGAAAATTTTCTTTGAACTTTCTGGTATTTAAACTAGCAAATGTCACTTGTTTATGTTCTTCACTTTTTGTTTCATTCTATTCCTTGGTTGTTTTTTAAACCAAAGTATCCATTCGCTTTCTCTCCTGTAACCAGTTGTAGGAGCCAGTGAGCCACAAACCCCAGAACCAATAATACCCAGCACTGTCGCGGTTTCAAATAATGGATTTTTTTAATCCAACACTCACACAAACAGTTAAACACAACCCAAAACAACACAAACAATGAAGCTTTTTGTCTCCTTCTGCCTCCAGCTGAGTGTCGGCTCCTTTTATACTGGAACCGGAACAGATCCTGGTGACCCAGCATGACTTGTGGGGAGCACTTCCGGGTTGTTTGGGAATGAAGATATTCCTCCACCGATAGCACCCCCTTGCAGCACCCATGGAACCTGGCAGGGCTGCACTTCCGGACTCCAGTTCCCATGAATCCCTGTGGGTGTCCAAGTCGGGATGCCACCAGTGGAGCACTGCCACCTAGGGAGTGGCCTTCAGCTTCTGCTTGTCCATCCCTTGGCACTTTCCATTTTATCCCATAGTAATGCCATCATCTAGTCGGGGTACCCATCTGTCCGCTGTGGCACTTGCAATCCTCATTTCTATTCAGCCTTTACCAAAGCAAAATCCAGAAAGATAAAAATTCAAAACAACTAAACATGTCTAAACAATAAATAGACATGCTAAACTGAGCCAACATTTCAAAAGGCAGACTGAAGAACACAAAGACCACTAATTCCATTGAGCAGGCTGAGAGTGAGGGGTTTTTATAGACACTGTGGACTTGACGATCACAGCATCTCAAAGTCCTAAATGCAAACGAGTCCTCGCCCCTACTGACAATGCACACAATTTAGAGGAGCGGACTGGAACAAAACTTTAGCTTGAGTAGAGCACATTCTGTTGTGTTTCATGTAGATATTTATAAGGAAGATGAATAGTGGCAGCCAATGGTAGAGCCTCACCACAATGGAGGGCCCACAAACGTCACAAATAAAAAACTATTGAACAGCATTCTGATACACTTTAGTATAAAGCCTCATATATCATACCATACTCTTTTCTAAACCTGCTAAATCCTGAGTGGGGTCATTGGGAGTTGGAGCCTATCCCAACAATCATTGAGCATAAGGCAGGAACAGTCCTTGGACATGGCACCAATCCATCACAGTGCAAATATAGACACATACCATGGCCAATTTAGAGATGCCAATCCACCTAACCTGTGTGTGGGAGGACATCGGAGCACATAGAAGAAACCCACACAGACACGGGGTGAACATGTAAAATCCATGCGGGGAGAACTCAAGTCGCAAACCCTGGTCTCCTTACTGCGAGGCAGCAGTGCTACCACTGCACCACTGTGGCTCCCAACTCTCTTTCTCAATATATATTACAGAACGCAGCTTTGAAGTTGAAAAACAGAACACGCTGTCTGCATAAACATGTCACGTAACCACCTGCTGTCTAGCTAGTAAATGGGTGAGCACACGTTAGGTGTGTTGTAGCACAATAAAGAGTCAAAAAGATCTCCCTGAACTTCAACGAATCCACTTACACACCACCTTACGACTCACCTGGTCAAAGATGCAATGACAAAGTGTCCAAAGTGACAGATTTGTCCAATGAAGAACGCAATCACGCAAATAACACAGGAACAGTGCAGTGGATGCAGATGAAAACTATAAAAACAAGTGAAATGAATGTGCAGCAAGTGATAGGAACGACAGTGCAAGTAGCCCACTGCAATTTATCAGTACTGGCAATGCTAACTTAGCACCTTAGTTTAGGCCTAACACTCAGGAAAGCAACTCCACTGCAAATCAGATGCTCTTATTGATCATATGCTAAATCCTTGGAATTTGTGTGCTGCTTGAGGGAGGCCCTTTACCAGACGTGCCTTCACACCCCTGCAGTTTAAAAGTCTTTCTCCACAATTGGTGGCAGCGGTGGTATTTTTTCCTACTGTTTTAATTATTATAAGCTTTTAATGTAAGAAAGAAAGAAAGAAAGAAAGAAAGAAAGAAAGAAAGAAAGAAAGAAAGAAAGAAAGAAAGAAAGAAAGAAAGAGCATGACTTTGGGGATGTAAAACTAAAAAAAAACTTAAACAAATATATTTCACTTTCCTACTTCACACACACAGCTGTGTCAACTTTTTCCAACTTAGCTGACCGAAACTGCGCTAATCCTGTTACACGGCGTCCAGCACAAACTGACATCTGCTTGATTGACTACGAACAGCTGTGTACTTACGTCTGCCATTCGCTTTCAGGAGGGTAAGCATGAAGGACTAACATGCAATATCAAGTTTTCACTTCTAAGGGTTTGGAAGCCATTTAAAGGATCCTGGCAGCGGTGCCCGCAGATGGCCTTCATGCATTTGCTACTATGTCACTGCCCAGAAGGCTCTGCTCACAGTCCAACTCCAAATACACATCTCCTCCAGAGCTGAAACTAGAGATCATTAAAAGTGGTAATGGGCTCCAGCGTGAACAGTCGACCGTACGTCATCTGTTACCAAGTCCATTGCCTGACTACAACTGTCGGCCTTAAGTCTTTGTTCCAAACTTAATTCATTTTACCTCGTTTGTGCTTTCATCCTGTACACTTTGTGAAAGGCCTTAATTTGTAAATAAAATGTCTTCAGACATTGAGAGAGACCCCCTTCTATCCTCACTAGGATAATCAGGACTAGAATATTTGTATGGATTGTTGCCAAATGGGTTTGTTTTATACTTTTACCAGTAACAGCGCACCGCACGGAATACACTTGACTTATAGTTTTCATCCTCTTTCTCTGTACGTTTAGCATTCATTTGCTCAGAGGTTGATGCGCTTGTTGTTTCCTGAGCAGCTCTTCTTTTCTCCACCCTAGCCTCCCGCTTCTTCTCTTTTTTCATCGGCATCTTTTCGCTTTAAAATGTATTAAGTCAGCGCTTGTGTTGCAATTACTTAGTACATCTCTCTATTATAAAAAAAAAAAAAAAAAACTTGCGACGAGACAAGACTTTTTCCCGGGGGCGAGACGTGATCTTTTGAAGAGAGACAGAGAAACACTTTCACTTCCCGCGAAACGGACAAGTCACGTCATACTTACAACCTTCTGACACAAGTCCCATGATACACATTGCAGAGCAGGTTAGAGATAATGGAAGTAGGAAAATACGAAAGTCTCAAAAAATGAGAGTAAAGAACGCATTAGCGCACACAATCTGAAAATATTACTCAGGGAAATAACGGAACAGCGAAAAGAGATCAAATACTCAGGTGCTGTACAGGCTTTTAAACGTTTGAAGCTCCGCGCGAAATTGCAGATCACGCAGCACGGCGGCAGCAGCAAGCCAGCAGCTTCTCGAGCAAAGAGGAGGTGAAAAAAACACCTGTTACTTGTTTCCCAATGTATCACCGTTTAAGTGGGGTTTCGGAGAAGCGGCAGCATCTCCTGGGGGTGCTCTCAGCCCCCCTCTTCACAACGATGCCAACCGCTGGTGGGGGGGGGAGGGGTAGGCGAGTGAATTGCAGATCACACATAAAGGTAGCAGCAGCAGCATGCCAGCAGCTGCTTGAGCAAAGAGGAGTTAAAAAAATGCATTTGTTTCCCATTGTATCACCATTAAAGAGGGGTTTCAGAGAGGTGGCAGGTGGGGAAAGGGATTGGCGAGTGAAGTGAGCAAGTTTCCCCTAGTTTCCTTAGTTTTTCACTTAAGCTGGCACTTTAGTCTTCAATCCACCTTAAGAATGATTTAAGATATGAAGAAGAGGGGAAGTGACGGCGAAGGTCAGAGGGAGGAGAACAGCACCCATACGCATGCACTGCATGGCCGCCCTGCTGGCTGCTGCCAAAAGTTGATTCTACAATAAAATAAAATAAAAATAAAAAGAAGAATCAATCATCACCCCGAAAGTGGATAGTAGACGTCACATAGTATATGTGTGCCAAATTTCAGGTCAATAGTTCAAACGGTTTGTCAGCTACAGGTGATTTAATATCCTGGACAGACAAACGAACAGCCACAGTAGCGTATTACATAAGAACATTTATTTATTTTGTGCTCCATCTTCATTCCATAACTTAAACCGACTTGCAAATGTGCTTCAAAATGTAGCGTATGGCTCTTCCACTTAAGATGGAAAGGAAGAAAGAAAGAATTAAAGGAAAACCAGGCAGGGCAATGCATAATAAAATGTAGTTACACATGTAGTGCCAAATTAAGCATTTTATATATGGGATAAAAATAACTGGTATCAACTAATCCAACAAGAGGCATGAACAGTAAAATGAGGGAAAACAAATGTCGCTGATTAAGCAGTACGGCAGTCAAAAGTGAGACCAAGCATGTCGCTCTGGTCAGTGAGACTAACTCCTTACATATTATATAGCAGTCCTGTTGCTGTGTCGATCATTTCACTTTATTTTGCTGTGTTTCTGTCTCCTATGCCACATTTAAGATTATTATTATTATTGTTTTTGTTCTTACTATTTTTGGGTTATTATTTTCATGGCTTATAATTTGTTTGCCCCCCATTGTGCTCCATGAGCACATCACCAATCTCCACCACAAAAAAATAAATAAAAACAAGCCTCCAAAAGTGATAAGAAAAACAGAAGACATAACACTGCTATCTGATTACTCCCACAAATCTGTTGCTTTTAGCGTCTTTCTTTTGTTTTATATTTCACTTTATTATTATAATTGTCAGTGTATAGAGAGCAGTTAATTAAACTGTATAACTTTAGATACTATATTATATAACACTCATTATGGTGCCATTATACGAAACATGCAAATATTTCTGCTATAAATTATCTGGGGCCAGCATTTGTCAGTCTGACATTTTTCCATTTTTTCCACTGACTTCAAGTGGAATTCTGGCCTATTAAATATATGTTGTTAGAGAACAGACAGACTACGATAAAGAGTTGGGGGCACCATCCTGGTGTCCCTGTATAATTAAAGTGAAATAATCACAAAAGAAACATGTGATAACTGGAAATGTCTCAAGATGGCAGTTCTTCCGGGCAGGTGGGTGACCACCAGAAGTGATGTCAGAGATGGTACAGCTGTTGACCCTCCGGTATGTAGAGGGAGGAAGAGAAAAGGCATTAGGACACAGCGCCAACCCCTGGAGCGGCAAGGAATTACAATCACCAGAGCTGTTAAGCTGCCCCCTATACACATGTGCCTGACATTGAGTTTGTTGTTGGTGATGTTGCTCTTCCAGGTACGTTCCAAACTAAAAGTCCTAGAATCCTTTATTTCTTGTCAATCTGTAGTATGTATGCATCCTGATAATGAGATATATAAAGAACAAATGTGTGCAGACAATACCATGGGATAAAACAAAATATTTGAGATGATACGATTACACACCCAACAGAGTATATATAACTCCTTTCTAAACAGTAACGTCTGTGCCTAATCCAGAATTCCAACTAATTCTATTTGCACACTCATGATGCGTCCCTAAGGAGGTTGTAGGACTGATGCTATACAATTAAATAAACACATTCAGCAGGAAAACATCTTCTAATTGTCTTTGAATCAGTAAGTAACACGGCGGTCTTGCTTTTATGTTTTGTGTTTAGTTTGTGGATCATTTATTTCTGTAAATGTTATACTATTCTGCCACAAGGTAAGAATGGGCAGTTGAAAAGGAGGGTTTTATTGAATGCACAAATGTCTGTCTGGAGAAGCAGCCTTTTGTCTCTATACCCCAAAACTGTGGAATATCATTCCTAAAACTATCACCTCTGATTTTGTATACATAAGTATACTGTTTTATGGTTACCCAGGCAAGAAAGGTGCTACTGTACAGAGAATCTAGTGACACCAAAGTCTCCTTGGGCGGAATGAAGATGAGGATGGGTAGGAAGTGGAGGGCACAGAAGGCAGTTGACATGGCTGAAGTGCGGCTGCAGCACAGTTTGCTTGTGGGGGTGGCTGCATCAGGACGTGTAGCATCCCAAGACCTCAGTATGACAAAGCCCAGGGGAAGAAAAGATGCCAGCTGTGTCGAAGAAGAAGTCCAGGCAGGAATGCAGGAAACTCACACCTGCAGGACGGTTATGAGGTGACAGCAAGGAGCGTGGACTGGATGGGAGCAGGTAATGGACCGGAGGATCTCGTGGTCAGAGTTGTGGAAAGCTGAGCTACACCGGATTCAATTCCTTAGCCAGTCAGTCTACAATGTTCTCCCCAGCCTAATTAATCTCTTCTCCGGGGGACTAACAGAAAACCCTGTGTGTCCACTGTCCCAAGGAAGAGGATTCCAGGAACATATTCTAACTTGTTTCCCAAAAGCCCTGAGAGAGGGGCGTTATTGGTGGCGCCACGACCAGGTGCTGTAGGTTGTTGCAGAGGCCATCAACGCAGGGATTTCTCCTGATAGGCACCAACAACCAATAAAGTGCTCTCTTCCTCGTGTCAAGGCCGGAGAGGGGGAACAACAGCCTACATATCCAGCAGAGGGTCTTCTTGCAATACCACTGGTTATCAGCTGAAAGTTGACTTGGAGAGTCAACTGAAATTCCCAGACACCATCACCATGACCTTGCTCAGGCCTGACATGGTTCTTGTGTCACAAGTATCAATGCAGATGATCCTGCTGGAATTGACTGGGAAGACTGGAGGGGAGAGGCGTTCGAGAGGAAGAAAGCTAAGTATGAGGAGCTTGTAGGCGAATGCCGAAGCAGGGGTTGGAAGACCCGTTGCTACCCTTTGCTGCCGAGGATTTCAAGGCCAGTCACTCTGCAGGGCTCTCAAGGGGCTGGGGATCAGGGGACTGCATAATAAGAGCACCATCCAGAACATCACTGATGGCCCTGAGAAAGCATCAAGATGGCTCCGCATCAAAATGAGAAGATCCATGGACTATATAAGCTACCTAGACACAAGACTGATCACACCTGGCTGGATCACCTGGGCAAAGGTGTATGATGTTGAAAGACCCGAAACACTCAATGACCGCAGGTGACATCACTGATGATGTGTCTAGGTTGCGCTGTATCTATGTGGAAAAATGCAGAAAAAAGATTGTAGGATCAAAAGATAAGATGTAGTCAAAGAGCAAGCTGTGGTCTGAACTGTACAGAAAACTTATAAAAGCCCAATATGTGAAACAAAAATACAAAAATAATAATAATAATGGGAGGAGAGTAGAAGAACCAAAAAAAAATAGCAAGAACACAAAAAGGGAGTGCTTATTAGTTTTAAGTTTAATATGTGCAATCTCAGATAGAGGTCATATGGAAATTGCGACCTTTTATGCCATCTCACAGTAGCCGTCACATAATCTTGGGATGGTGCCATAGCAATGAGCAAATGAGTAACACAAAATGCGGCACAAAGAAGGTCATCAACTGGTGAAATGAACAGTACAAATCAAACTTCAAAACCACACGTGTATTTAAATAATAACGACAGAATAATCTCAGGAAAATCATCATGAAATAAACCCCTAATACCATTCAGTAGTGCTATATTAAAAGGCAGAAAAAAATGAGACGATAAATAACTCCTGAAGCAACACATAACAATAATTATTTCACCTGTCCTCCATCCAACTTGCTTATCCCTTTTCATTAAGTTCTCGTCTCTTGGTACTAAAGGTAACATTTAGCCATGGCTTACTTCCTGAAACTTGACTCAATGTGCAGTGCAAGAGAGAGTCCCTGTTTTGTGTTGGAGGATTATGAGGAGTTGAAACGTTGTAAGGAGTGGCAGCAAGTGACCCAATGCCAGGGTTTAAACTGAGAAAGGCAGAAGGTGAGTATAGGCTCCGAGCAAGTTGAAGAAGGCTTTCTTTCTGTCGATTGTTTTAGTGACAGTTCCTGCGGTGCAAACAACAAAACGAGCCAACAGGGACCACAACTGGGATTATAGGTGAAGAAACTTGCCATTTTTCCTCTAGCCTTTGACACCCCAGTCCAAATGCCATATATGTTGTTATTCAACATTTCATTAGCCATATCTTATATATAAACATCTATGCGTGGAAGTGTGTCTGTCTGTCCGTCCTGGAAGTGAGAGGTGGAGTCAGGCTAAGGGCTCCACCTCCGAGGATATGCAAGCGAGGCCAGCACATCGGCAAAACGAAACATCCGAAGAGAGAGTCACTCGCTTATCCGCTATCAGTTAATAGGTATCCCTTTTACTTTTCCTTCCGCTGCTAATACACGAACGAGGTTAGCACATCGGCAAAACAAAACCTCTGAAGAAAGACAAAGTCGCTTAGCCACTAATGCACAAACAACGCGAGCACGTTGGCAAAACAAAACCTCCTAGGAGAGAGATACCCAGAGTAGTTCCTTTTAATTCCTCCTCTTCATCTACTGCTCCTCTTAAATATGGTGTTCCTCAGGGATCCATTTTGGGTCCTATTTTATTCTCCATATACCTTCACCCTATTGGAGCAATTTTTAGGAAATTTAACATTTCTTTTCACTGCTATGCTGATGATACTCAGGTTTATATTCCTGTCTGCAACTCTACAACAAATCAACTCCACAACTGTCTGTCTGAATTAAGATCCTGGATGGCTAATAATTTTCTTGATCTAAATCAAAATAAAACGGAGATGCTTATAGTGGGTCCATCAGCTAAAGCCCAAATTGGTCTTGGACTTCTCAGCTCTTTCTCTGTCTTTTCCAAACCTCAAGTCCGCAACCTTTGATAGTAACCTCTCTTTTGAGAAACAAGTAAATTCAGTAGTCAAGAGTTGCTTTTTCCAACTTCATCTATTAGGTAAGATAAAGCCTTTTTTATCCTCTAGGGATCTTGAGATAGCTACTCATGCATTTATTTTTTCTCGCCTCGATTACTGCAATTCGCTGTATTCTGGGATTAACAAATCCTTGATACACAGGTTACAGTTGGTCCAAAATGCTGCCGCTCGCTTTCTGGTTGGGGCAAGAAAGTATGACTCTGTTTCTCCAATATTAGCTTCTTTACACTGGCTGCCTGTCAGTTTTCGAATTGATTTTAAAATCTTGTTGCTAGTTTTTAAATCTTTACATGGGCTTGCTCCTGCCTATTTATCTGAACTGTGTGTTTTACACCAGCCATCTAGAGTGCCTAGATCTTCTGGTCAGCTGTCTCTGGTTGTCCCTCGTACCAAGTGTAAAACCAAGGGGGACAGGGCTTTTGCAGCTGCTGCTCCTTGCCTGTGGAACTCTTTACCTCATCATATAAAGGAGTCGTCTACAACTGAACTGTTCAAAACAAGATTAAAGACTCATTTCTATTCACTTGCATTCAGTGACCTTCAGTAATACTGATGGCTTCCTCTTTGTGATTATATTACATTACTTCTATTTTTTATGGATATAACATTACTTCTATTTATTATGTATTTTATTTTATGTTCATATATTTTATTTCTATTTATGTTTTATGTTAATTTGTTCTATTTTTGTAAAGCACTTTGGCAACAGCATTACTATGTTTGTTTTAAATGTGCTATATAAATAAATTGACAATTACCTGACATCTCTACATTTCAATTTATTTTTCTGACGATTTAAATAGTTTCTAGGACCCCAAGCTTTTTACAGCATGGGCTTACACAGCTAGTACAGTATAAATGAAAGACCTGTGTATGTGTGCGTGTGTGTATGGAGCAGTCCGCTCTGGTCATGCTCAACCACAACCACTAGATGGCGCATGCATGTACTTTTACATTTTTTCGGTGCTTACATGCATCACAGTTCTCACTATGAAAGACGTGTGTGTGTGCGTGCGTACATGTATGGAGCAGTTTGCTCTGCTCACTCTCAACCACAGCCATGAGTGTTGGTGTGAATTCTAAGGAAGATATAGAAGCTTATTCGAGTGTGACTTGCACTTAGTAAGATGGCGCATGCATACACTTTTAACTTTTTTCTGAGCTTGCATGCACCTCACTTCTCATTCAACCCAGGCGGGCAAACTGTGCTTTGTAGTCCATGCATGTTGGTACTTTCACACAACGAGCTACTGTACATTTGCCAGAGACTAGTTCCAGCCTGTCCTGCTCAAGTTGTGCCACATATGCACACAACTACATGTCCGTCTTGGACAAGATACAACCTGTCCCGACCCAATTAGCCGATGCCCCTGCAAGATCACCAATATAGTAAAACTGCTAGGTGGTCTTCAGGTAGTTTTTTGTCCCGAAGACCAAACACAGCTAGTTAGGAAATGTTTAGAGAGGTCTGCACTTTGCATTATGCACTAATTCTTGTACAAATGTTGTGACCACTAGGAGGCAGTGGCGGCTCGTAGCTAAAATTAGTGGGGGTGCTGCTCCAGAAAATTTTTAGCCTTTGTTTTAAAATTGTGTAAAACGAAACAAGCATGTATAAAAAGAAAATTTATTCAGAAACCAAAAAAAAATGAATCAAATAGAATATCTGGAAGCAGGATAATAATCTAATTCTACACTTTATCACATTCAAGAATATGGTACACGGTTTTAAAGCACAACACACGCAGAGTAAAAAAAAAAACACTACCTTCCACTAGCACGCCAGGGTCAGCACTGCGGAAGCGACTGTGCTCTCTCTCCCTCGCAGCCTCGCGTGCAGCTTCTTATGTGCGCATGCGCACAACAGCCAAACACCACGCCGCTGGAACTGTGAAGCACACAGTTCCATACAAAGATTTTTGTATCTTTTTCATAAACTGGGGGATGGCTACTGACATTAAGCTTAAGGATTATATATTGTACAAGTATAAAGAAAGAATTAAAGAAAAAAGGACTCATTATATTAAATGTTATCGATAATATTAAGTGGAAATAGGTGTTGCTGCAGTTCCACAGTGCCTGTACGCGAGCCGCCACTGCTAGGGGGCATCACTGAGCCTCCAAAAATCCAGAAACAACCACGCGAAGACAGTCCCAGGAGCAAATAAAAGTTTCTTTTTTATTTACAAAAATACTTTTAGTACAGCCCGTACAGCACAGAAAAACAAATATTTTCTTCTTCTTCTTCTTCTTCTTCTTCTTCTTCTTCTTCTTCTTCTTCTTCTTCTTCCCCCTCTACTCCTCCCAGGTGAGTGTTGTCCAGAGCTCCTCTCCCGACTCTGACATGCCTGGCTGAGATTGAGTCACTCCTTTAAAGTATGACCCAGTAGTATTTAGGGTGTCAGGGTGTGACCCGATGGAAGCACTTCAGGGTCACACGCAGGTCCCTGAAAGTCCCAGCCTATCCTCCTTGCAGCCCTCACAGAACCCAACAGGACTGCTCCACGGAACTACAGGTCCCAGCAAGCCCTGCCAGTGTCTTTGTGGGAATCCTAACTCAGGGAGGCTGTCATCTAGTATATTGGGGAATAAAATATTCAGCAGAACTCTTCTTGCCCGGTCCTTCCACTGTACAGTATTTACCTCCAATTGTCCAATACAATGTATAAAGTTTCCATCTTAAATATGTAAAGGCCCTCAGGTATGCTGGAAATGCAAATCATAAATGAAGCTAAAAAGGTTTAATCAAAAGGGCTGCAGAATAAATGGCTTCTCCTGTGCTCCTGATACACAAGAACAAAGCCCTTCTTTGACTGGCTGAGCTGTTTCAGACATGTTCTAAACTAAACATGCTGGCTAATCTGAAGACTAAAATGGCAGCTTCAGATTTTAAAAACAAGTACACCGGAGTACTGGCACAGTCTCACTGTGTAGTTTTAATTACCGGCCACCACCAATGAGGTGCAACACCATAGCTTGACAGGCCAGGATGGAGTTAAAGGAGATGCGAATCCCTTCTGATAATGCGGTCTCAGATTACCTAGAGGTGCAGTCTTATGAAAACACTAGCAGCTAGAAAATATCATGTCTACAGCTGATAGTAAGGGAAAGTTTTCAGGTTTCTTTTAGCAAAGCCTGTAACTTGCAAGTAGTAGAAGAAAAGTTTTGATGAAAGGTTATAATTGAGGTAGAGCTGTTCAAAGGTTACAAATTGCTGTAAGCAGAGCCCAATGAAGGTGTCATGTTTCCTCGTCTGGCTGCGGTTCAGATCTTTGTTTTATGTCCTATTTGTTCATTTTTGATTCTTTTATTTACATTATTAATGGCTGTGTTTATTTGTATTCTTTGTTTTTTATTCTATATATGTAGCAGTGCCTTGGTTATGTCCAATGTGTTTTGTGGGTGGTCCCCCAAGAGGCCGGGTCACCTGCCAATCACTGCCAGGAACTGAGCTCCGCCCTAAAAATCTGGATTGTCTTCCATAGTTTATGGCAGTTCACTTCAAATGCACGAGGGAGTGGAGGGTTTGCTTGTGTTTTGCTGTGCTAGGTACCTTTTGTGGTTACTTAATTTTTGGAGTGTGGATTCTGTACTGGGACTGTGTTTGCCTTGCCTTCTCTGTATATTCCTTTTTTATGCTACATGGAGCTTCTTCTGCTACAAAGCAGTTAAAAATAACTCTTTTATTTTATAAAGATTCTTTCATGCCCTTGGTGTATCTAACTGAGATGTTGATGGTAAATCCACCCTAGTTGACATTTTTGAAGTATTTATGGTGTTTATGTGCTTTTAGGACTCTCTGTCCTCGACAATAGGGAAGTCAAAATTGTCCAAAACACCTGCACCAACATTTGTGAACTATTCCTCCGACACGTCTTGCCTCTTGGTGTAGTCTGACATTTTCCCACATCTGCTACTGACTGTCTGTCTGATATTGACGACTAAATATATGCATCTGTTTTTCATTTTGCTCGTACAGGTATGTTTCAAAGTACCCTACACCAAAACGTTTAATAGTTTGATCTATTTATCTACTAGATAAAGGATTCCAAAGCAGAAATCCAAAATGTTAAATTGTGAATCAAAATGGCCAGTTCAAAACTAGAGAAAAGGGGTAGACTGAAATAAATTAAAAATAACTGAAACAGAAGCCAAAAGTTAGCAACTGCAAAATACTCAATTCAAAATGGGTGTTCCGCTAATAGGTAGACTGTAAAGAGAGGCCTAGGAGCAGGGCCGGATTTTCCTATAGGCTAACTAGGCTTCAGCCTAGGGCCTCAAGATCAAGAGGGGCCTATATTCAAATTGTTAGCAAAATTTTATTATCTCTCATGTAATTTACAAACTTAAAAATGGAAGGTGAAAGGGCCTCATAAGTGGAAGAGCCTAGGGCCTCTTTTCATATAAATCCGGCCCTGCCTAGGAGAGATGGGTGAATAAACTAGTGAGGATCAAAACCGAGAAGACCACAACTTTAGGTAAGGACGAGTTTGAAAAACAGAAGAAAGAGATCAAAAACAGAGAAATCAATAGCGAAATGCAGTGACAAAGATTTTTGAAGAAATCCAACATTGTAATTATGTGCCGGCTTTTATATCACTCGGCTAGTGATGTACATTACCAAGCCACGCCCCTAACAATCACCATGACAACGATACCACAAAATGGTGGCACCCAAGCTGAAACAAGATACCATTGTGGTAAAGAGTAAATACTTTTAAATTACCTTTAATATTCATTAAGGAGTGATTTTGATATTAGAATTGTTTTCAGCATGTTAAATAAAACAGGATCATCTAGAAAAGTCAGAGGAAATAAGCCAAATTCAAAAACATAAGAATCCAAAACTGGATCATAGACCGCAATATAAAAAAGGGGAAGCACAAAAGTGTGCCAAAGAGAGCAGCTAACAACAACTAATACCATGTTATTAAGTTATTTTATAGAAGTTTTTTTATTAGCTTCATGCTATGCTTTTCTTAATATTAACAAAAAACAATAAATATTGCCTTCTGGTTTGAGTTATGAATCATGGAGAATACAAATTTTGTAAGGGTTTTTGTCTTTTACATGTATTGTAAATGTATTTTACTGTGTAAAATATAAATAAATACCTGTGATGACACTCTGGAAAATTTAAAGCACAAATTTTTTGATTAAAGAATTCCATCAATCCATCCATCATCCAACCCGCTATATCCTAACTACAGGGTCACGAGGGTCTGCTGGAGCCAATCCCATTCAACACAGGGCGCAAGGCAGGAAAGAAAACCTGGGCAGGGTGCCAGCCCACCACAGGGCACACACACCAAGCACACACTAGGGACAATTTAGGATCACCAATGCACCTAACCTGCATGTCTTTGGACTGTGGGAGGAAACCGGAGTACCCGTAGGAAACCCACGCAGACATGGGGAGAACATGCAAACTCCATGCAGGGAGGACCCAGGAAGCAAACCCAGGTCCCCTAACTGCAAGGCAGCAGCGCTACTGCTGCACCATCGTGCCGCCCTTGATTATAGACTTGACCTGAATATCAAATTCAGGTTTGTATCTAGAGATGGGGTAAAAAATTCATACATTAGAGCAGTGTTTCTTAAACTGTTCGTCTTTATTTGAGATGTTGCTAAATGGGACATGCTGAGCAGTGAATTACGATTGAAGTGAATGAGAAAGGGTCACAAGCGGTTTGTGAAAAGCCTTGCGATGGGTCAGTGCTTGCATGGCTGAAAAGGGATGACGATTGGCCGTGATTCTCTGAGGGGGCCCCTAATTTCGAGAACAGGTGATCCTCAAAGGGGAAATCCCTCCATGTCTGAAGGTACAGCACGATACTCAGCCTCTCTCCTGTGGCAATTACAGGTCACAAAGACATACAATAGGCAAAACTGGTTCACGAGAAAAGAAAGTTTCACAGCCACTGTAGTATTATATTCCAATCCTTTTGTCATCGAATATCTATAGACTGGGGACATGTCTTAGGATTTTTTGTAAGAACTTTGCATTTTGTATGCTTCTTGTTTTGTTTTGTTTTGTATCAGAATTCTTGCAGCAATGGAATTATCTGCATCTGTTGAACTCTTCTTCTTCTTTTGGCTGCTCCCGTTAGGGGTTGCCACAGCGGATCATCTTCTTCCATATCTTTCTGTCCTCTGCATCTTGTTCTGTTACACCCATCACCTGCATGTCCTCTCTCACCACATCCATAAACATTCTCTTAGGCCTTCCTCTTTTCCTCTTCCCTGGCAGCTCTATCCTTAGCATCCTTCTCCCAATATACCCAGCATCTCTCCACTGCACATGTCCAAACCAACGCAATCTCGCCTCTCTGACTTTGTCTCCCAAACGTCCAACTCTTCCACAATCCCCATTACTCTGTACTGTTGATCCCAAGTATTTAAACTCATCCACCTTCGCCAACTCTACTTCCTGCATCCTCACCATTCCACTGACCTCCCTCTCATTTACACACATGTATTTTGTCTTGTTCCTACTCGCCTTCATTCCTCTCCTCTCTAGAGCATATCTCCATCTCTCCAGGGTCTCCTCAACCTACTCCCTACTATCGCTACAGATCACAATGTCATCAGCAAACATCATAGTTCATGGGGACTCCTGTCTAATCTCGTCTGTCAACCTGTCCATCACCATTGCAAATAAGAAACGGCTCAGAGCTGATCCCTGATGTAATCCCACCTCCAACTTGAATGCATCCGTCACTCCCACCGCAGACCTCACCACTGTCACACTTCCCTCGTACATATCCTGTACAACTCTTATGTACTTCTCTGCCACTCCCGACTTCCTCATACAATACCACAGCTCCTCTCAAGGCACCCTGTCATATGCTTTCTCTTGGTCCACAAAGATGCAATGCAACTCCTTCTGGCCTTCTCTAAACTTCTCCATCAACATCCTCAGAGCAAACATTGCATCTGTGGTGCTCTTTCTTGGCATGAAACCATACTGCTGCTCACTAATCAATACCTCACTTCTTAACCTAGCTTCCACTACTCTTTCCCATAACTTCATGCTGTGGCTCATCAGTTTTATTCCCCTGTAGTTACTGCAGTCCTGCACATCCCCCTTATTCTTAAATATCGACACCAGTACACTTCTTCTCCACTCCTCAGGCATCCTCTCATTTTCCAAGATTCCATTAAACAATCTGGTTAAAAACTCCACTACCATCTCTCCTAAACACCTCCATGCTTCCATAGGTATGTCATCTGGACCAACGGCCTTTCCATTTTTCATCCTCTTCACAGCTGTCCTTACTTCTTCCTTGCTAATCCGTTGCACTTCCTGATTCACTATCTCCACATCATCTAACCTCTTCTCTCTCTCATTCTCTTCATTCATCAGCCTCTCAAAGTACTCTTTCCATCTGCTCAACACACTCTCCTCACTTGAGTATGTTTCCATCTTTATCCTTTATCACCCTAAACTGCTGCACATCTTTCCCAGCTCGGTCCCTCTGTCTAGCCTATCGGTACAGGTCCTTTTCTCCCTCCTTAGTTTCCAACCTCTCATACAACTCATCAAACACCTTTTCTTTAGCCTTTGTCACCTCTCTCTTCACCTTGCGCATTATCTCCTTGTACTCTTGTCTACTTTCTGCATCTCTCTGACTATCCCACTTCTTCTTTGCCATCTTCTTCCTCTGTATACTCTACTGTATTTCTTCATTTCACCACCAAGTTTCCTTTTCCTCCTTCCTCTGTCTCAGATGTCACGCCAAGCACTTTTCTTGCTGTCACCTTTACTACTTCTGCTATAGTTTCCCAACTGTCCAGTAACTATTTACTACCACCCAGTGCCTGTCTTACCTCCTCCCTGAACTCAACCTTGTAGTCTTCCTTTTTTCAAATTCCACCATTTGATCCTTGGCTCTGCCCTCACTCTCTTCCTCTTCTTGATCTCCAACGTCATCCTACAGACCACCATCCTATGCTGCTTAACTACACTTTCCACTGCCACCACTTTGCAGTCTTCAATCTCCTTCAGATCAACTCTTCTGCACAGGATGTATTCTACCTGTGTGCATCTTCCTCCATTTTTGTACGTAACCCTATGTTCCTCCCTGTTCTTAAAATACGTATTTACCACAGCCATGTCCATCCTTTTGGCAAAATCCACTATCCTCTGACCTTCTTCATTCCTCTCCTTGACACCTGTAATAATGGCGCTATATAGCGCCTGACCCGACACAGATTGGACACTTGAGGCACATATAAAATGAAGAGACTTTTTATTTTTCTTCAGCTGGAGGGCACATCTTCCCCATAGTCCCTCCACAACACAGTCCCAAATAAAGCACAGTATACTACACACTCTCTCTCTCCTGTTTTCCACCACCACTCCTCCTCAGCAAGCTTTGTCCACCTCCACCCGACTCTGGCCGCTGAGTGGTGGTTGCTGGCTCCCTTTTATCAAGCACCCAGAAGTGCTCCAGGTGGTTGATTAGCAACATCCGGCTGCACTTCCGGGTAAGATGAAACCAGTGCCCAAATGGGGCCAGCTGCTCCTGCTGCAGCACCCCCTGGCGGTGCCTGCAGAATTCCACAGAGCTGCACAGAACTCCAACCCCCATGAAGCCCTGAGGGAGTCCGAGGCACTGCTGCAACCCAGGGATGCTGCCATCTAGTGTCCAGGGGGAGATACTGGGCTTCCCACCCTAGTCCATCTGGCAGATGTGGTGAAGAATGGCCCCCGGCCATCTGTCACACACCATACCTACCCATCACCTCCTCATCTCTGTTCCCTTCACCAACATGCTCATTGAAATCCGCTCCAATCACCACTTTCTGTCCCTTGGGTACACTGTTCATCACTTCATCCAACTCACTCCAAAAATCTTCTTTCTCACCCATTGCACACCCAACTTGCGGTGCATATGCACTAACAACATTCATCATCACACCTCCAATTTCCAGCTTCATAATCATTACTCTGCCTGACACTCTTTTCACCTCCAAAACACTCTTGACATACTGTTCCTTCAGAATAACTCCTACCCCATTTCTCATCCCAACCACACCATGATAGAACAATTTGATTCCACCTCCGATCCACCTGGCTTTACTCCCCTTCCATTTAGTCTCTTGCACAATATATCAACCTTCCTTCTCTCCATCATATCTGCAAACTCTCTCCCCTTACCAGTCATACTGCCAACATTCAAAGTTCCTATCCTCAGTTCCACTCTCTTTACTTTCCTCCGCTCCTCCTGCCTCTAGACTCGTCTCCCCCCTCTTCTTCTCCTTCTTCTTCTTCAGCTAACAGTTGCCCAATTTCTGCCAGCACCCTGTTGGCTAACAGTACTGGTGGCGGTCATTGTTAACCTGGGGCTTGACCGATCCAGTGTGGAAATTTGTATTGTTTTCTGCATATTGATTTGGTAAAATTTTACACCGGATGCCCTTCCTGACGTAACCCTCCCCATTTATCCGGGCTTGGGACCGGCACGAAGAATCACTTGTTTGTGCCTCCCCTGTGGCTGGGTTTAATTTTTTCGTGTATACTGTATATTATATATATATATATATATATATATATATATATATATATATAATGAGTCCAAATGAGTCGACGGATGGTGTCCTGGGGGATCTCCTCCCAGATCTGGACCAGGGCATCACTGAGATCCTGGACAGTCCGAGGTACAACCTGGCAGCATTGGATGGACCAAAACAATGTTCCAGAGGTGTTCTATTGGATTTAGGTCAGGCGAGCATGGGGGCCAGTCAGGGGTATCAATTCCTTCATCCCCCAGGAACAGCCTGCATACTCTCGCCACATGAGGCCGGGCAATGTTGTGCACCAGGAGGAACCCAGGACCCACTGCACAAGCATAGGGTCTGACAATGGGTCCAAGAATTTCATCCCAATACCTAATGGCAGTCAAGCTGCTGATGTCTAGCCTGTAGAGGTCTGTACGTCCCTCCATGGATATGCCTCCCCAGACCATCACTGACCCACCACCAAACCAATCATGCTGAATGGTGTTACAGGCAGCATAACATTCTCCATGGATTCTCCAGACCCTTTCACGCCTGTCACATGCTCAGGGTGAACCTGCTCTCATCTGTGAAAAGCACAGGGCACCAGTGGTGGACCTGCCAATTCTGGTATTCTATGGCAAATGCCAATCGAGCTCCAAGGTGTGGGGCAGTGAACACAGGGTCAACTAGAGGATGTCGGGCGCTCAGACCACCCTCATGAAGTCTGTTTCTGATTGTTTGGTCAGAGACATACACACCAGTGGCCTGCTGGAGGTCATTTTGTAGGGATCTGGCAGTGCTCATCCTGGTCCTCCTTGCCCGAAGGAGTAGATACCGGTCCTGCTAATGGGTTAAAGACCTTTTATGGTCCTGTCCAGCTCTCCTAGAGTAACTGCCTGTCTCCTGGAATCTCCTCCATGCCCTTGAGACTTTGCTGGGAGACACAGCAAACCTTCTGGCAATGGCACATATTGATGTGTCATCCTGAAGAAGTTGGACTGCCTGTGCAACCTCTGTAGGTTCCAGGTATCGCCTCATACTACCAGTAGTGACACTGACTGTAACCAAATGCAAAACCAGTGAAAAAACAGTCAGAAAAGATGAGGAGGGAAAAATGTCAGTGGCACCCAGCTGTTAAACCATTCCTGTTTTGGGGGTCGTCTCATTGTTGCCTCTCTAGTGCACCTGTTGTTAATTTTATTAACACCAAAGCAGCTGAAACTGATTAACAACCCCCTCTGCTACTTAACTGACCAGATCAATATCCCAGAAGTTTCATTGACTTGATGCTATACTCCTTTAATGTTTTTGGGCAATATATATATATATATATATATATATATACAGTACTGTATATATATATGTATATACAGTACTGTGCAAAAGTTTTAGGCAGGTGTGAAAAAATGCTGTAAACAAAGAATGCTTTCAGAAATATAAATAATGATTGTTTATTTTTATCAATTTACAAAATGCAAAGTGAGCGCACAAAAGAAAAATCTAAAATATTAAATCAAATCAATATTTGGTGTTACTACCTTTTGTCTTCAAATCAGCATCAACTCTTATAGGTACACTTGCACAAAGTCAGGGATTTTGTAGGATTATAGTCAGGTGTATGATCAACCAATATATAAATGCAATATATATACTGCATTTATTAATTTTATATATATATATAAAAAATATAATATCTATATATATAAAATCCATATGTGCGTCCAGGTATCCGTGTCTGGGTGTCTTCTGGTGAAGTACGCATGCGCGGGGCTCGGTGCGATGCGCGATATTACTGTCAGAGAAAGTTAGAGGCGTTTTACGGAAATACAAACCAGTATTACTGCGAGAGGAAATTAAAGGTACACAATACAGTGACGCATATTACAGCCACATACAAGCCAGTATTACTGTCAGAGGAGATTAAAGGCATATTACCGATGCGCACGCCTGTATTACCGCCAGAGAAAATTAAAGGTATATTATGGACGTACAAGCCAGCGGACGTACAAGACGGTATCCTTCAATAAGGGAGCGCACAAAAAGGCGAGCCTCAGTTGGGCGCAGCGAATAAAGGCGCGCGTAAATAAAGATCTGCACCTTTGTTGCTCTTCACATATTCCAGAGCCATTTGAACTAAATTATCTACGAACGCCTTTATTTGCCGCGCTCAATTGAGGTCGCCCTTTTGAAGCTCGCCTTTTTGTGCGCGCCCTTATTGAATAGAGCCGTACAAGACAGTATTACTGTCACAGAAAATTAAAGACACACAATACACGGCGGCAGCCCACGAAGAACGGTCAGCTCAGCAAGTAAACATCAACAAAAGAAAGGCTGAAAGAAAGAAAAATACAACCAACAAAAACAATGAGGTCAAAGTCCCTTGCCATTTAATATAGACTGTTCCTACTAATGTTTATGCACTACTGTTCTAGCGCCCGTTATTGTAACAGGCTAAATGACTAGTATATTATAAAAAGAAATCCTGTCCTGGAAAGCAAATGCAAGGCTACGATACATGATAATCTCGAAAGACATTTTAAAGACCCATGAGACCCAGGAGACTTGCCACGGTACGTCTCGCGGGGACTGTAAACATAAGACTTAGTGCCAAGAGATTGTCCCAGGGCCGTAGCAAAAAGGACAGCGGCTGTACAGGCTTTAAAAAGATCGAAGGGCAGCGCGACAGCAGCTAACCCAACCGAACGAGAGCAGCGTTATACATCCTGCAAGAAAGAATTCAGCCACGCCCGGGGCCAGAAATAAAAGACAGGTATTGCTTTTTCAATGTCACGCGAGACCAGGCAGTGAGTCAACAGTCCTCTAAGCTAGCAGTTGTTGGATTGCTTTTGGCAGGCAAGCATCATGTGCTCCGAGTTCTTAAAACAACAACATGCGACAGGCAGAAGAGGCAGCTAGCAAGCAGCAAAAAGACAGCAAATGATCCAAAGGCATATCCTTAGCGTACGTTCAGCCACCACACCCTTCACAATCACAACATGAGCAGTATTATATGTCTGGGAAGAAAGAGATGTAACCACGCACTGGGCAGGAAATAAAGAAACAAGTATTGTTTTTACAAAAGTTTTTAAAGTAAAAGTGAAAATAATGCATATGTAACAAATCACAAGAAAATAACAATCTCTTTAAATTGTAGATTGCCTGCCTAAGGTAAAGTCATATCTGATAAATGGGGACGTGAGAATGAGGGGTCCTTTCATCGGATTAGCGCTATTTCAGATGTTGAATGGCAAAATGGGGGAGGCAGCTTGATGAATGAGGTCTCCGGGACTTAAAACAAATCCAAATCATATTATGTGATATCATCTAATTTGAAATTCTACTCCGTACTTCTAGAATTTTTATTTTTATACTGTATTGAGGATTTATTCTGTTCTATGTATTGTACTGTATTGTATTGACCCTCTTCTTTTGGACACCCACTGCACGCCCAACCTACCTGGAAAGGGGTCTCTCTTTGAACTGCCTTTCCCTAGGTTTCTTCCATTTTTTTCCCTACAAGGGTTTTTTTTTTGGGAGTTTTTTCTGGTCTTGTTAGAGGGTCGAGGCTGGGGGGCTGTCAAGAGGCAGGGCCTGTTAAAGCCCATTGCGGGACTTCTTGTGTGATTTTGGGCTATACAAAAAATAAATTGTATTGTATATCCGGTAAACCAAATATTAGGGGTTGGCGAGTGAAGCGAGCAGGGGGCAGAGCCCCCTAGTATATAATAAATGCAGTCCAAGAGAAAATGTATTACTGTTGCACAGATCTATAGTTGTTCTGTTCACATTTAAATTGAGAGTTTTGGTTCATTTTAGTTTCCACAATGTTAATGTAGAGCATGTAATTTGCAAACACTGTCATATTAAAATCTGGAATTTCAGTGAAGCAGGACTGTCTCTTCTCCTCCAGCCCACAGGGATGCTCAAAGGTTGCATCACACTTTACTAGTCATGCTACCCGTCTAATACAGAAAATCTATGTAATCAACATAGACCTTAGCGTTAATGTTTGCAGTACACCATCTGTTGGAATGTATTTTGTAATGCATGTAGTAATAAAATGAATTGCCTTTGTCATTCCAACAGATGCTACATCACAAACATTTGATAGATAGATAGATCTTTATTGTCATTGTCACTTTTACAAAGGAACAATGAAATTGAAGGTGCAGTTGACTTATATATACAAATTGCACTGGTTGACTTAAGGTCTATATTGCACATTTAGAGAATGACCCTGTGGAGCGCTTTCCTTTCTGAGGAAGTGCAGCTGCCGTACCACACACACAATCCGTACGTAAGCACACTTTCGATGGAACAGTGATAAAAGGCAAGGAGCAGATTTTTGGGGAGATGGTTCTTTCTGAGGATTCTCAGAAAATACAGTCTCTGCTGCGCCTTCTTCATCAGCTCCTTGGTTTTGGCGCTCCAGGTCAGGTCATCCTCCAGCTCAATGCCCGGAAACCTGAACACCGGGACCCTCTCCACACAGGCCCCGCCAATGATGAGTGGCTGGATGTCAGTTTTGATTTTTCTAAAGTCAATAACAAGCTCCTTCGTTTTTGTGGTGTTGAGGAGCAGGTTATTGACTCTGCACCACTCTGACAGCCACTCCACCTCGTCCCTGTATGCCAGCTCACCCTCCTTGCCCGAGATGAGTCTGACCACCATCGTGTCATCCGCGACCTTTATGATCTTGTTGCTATAGTGAGTGGGGACACAGTCATACATGTAAAGGAGCGGGCTGAGCACACAACCCTGCGGCATCCCAGTGTTGAGGCTGAGAGCAGTGGAGGTGTGGGGACCCAGTCTGACCCTCTGAGAGCGACCAGACAGGAAGTCCAGTATCCAACTGCAGGTGAATGATGGGAGACCCAGATCTGCCAGTCTGGACACCAGTCGTTGTGGGAAGATGATTTTAAACGCCAAGCTGAAGTCCACAAAGAGCAGTCTGGCGTAACTCCCCTGCTGCTCCAGGTGAGTTAGGGCAGCATGAAGGGCTGTGGCCACAGTGTCCTCCGTGGAGCTCATTGCTTTGTAAGCAAATTGAAATGGGTCCAGGTTTGCTGGCAGGCAGGCGATGGTATGACTCCGCACCAGTTTCTCAAAGCACGTCATGATGACAGATGTGAGTGCCACTGGACGGAAGTCATTCAGACTGTTCGTGATGGATTTTTTCAGCAGCGGAACAATGATTGAGGACTTGAGGCAGGATGGGACAGTGACCTGGGACAGGGACTGTTTGAAAACCCATTATACTATTACAGTAGGAATTACCAGGTTTATCCTAGACTAGTTTTTAAAATCATTCTCAGGGTTGTTTTCTTTTTTTTCTTTCTTTTTTTTAATCTTAATATCTTAACTTAAAAGCGCTGAAGATTATTTCAAGCTTAAATATTGTTAATGAGAACATCTTCGGCAGATAGTATTAAGAATTTAACTGCAAAAGATATCTCTGTTTTAATTCTGTAACGCTGCTGCAGGGTGGGGTTTGTTTTGTTTTGGACGTGCTCTGTCTCTTCGTATGTCAGAGGACTGGAACATCGCAAAGTGGGATCTAGCCTCATGTGGGGAGGCAAAATGGGGGGGTGGGGGGATAAAGGGGGGAGAGAAGGAGAGCAGGTTATATCTAATCTATTCTTGTAATTCTTATAATTATAAATATCAATGCAACAATAGGCTAAAATGCAATAACTCATGGGGAATCTTGAAACTAAGATTAAAAACTGCCATATTACCAATTAAAACTATAAATGACATTAAAAACTCAGAATCAATGTCTCCATGATGGGACAGTTAACTTTGTGAGCTGGAATGTTAAAGGCCTGAATCACGAATTAAAGAGAAAGAAAGTATGCTCTCACCTAACAAGCTTAAACGCTAAAATAGTATTTCTACAGGAGACCCACTTACTAACCAAGGATCAGTTCAGATTACAAAAAGACTGGACTGGCCAAATGTTCCATTCTAGATTTATAAAGAAAACTAGAGGGGTGGGAATTCTCATACATACAACAGTTCCATTTGTAGCATCAGATGTAGTGTCGGACCCTGAAGGGAGATATGTGATGGTCATGGGCAACTTATATAACAGTAAAATGATTTTGATAAATGTTTATGCACCCAATGTTGATGATAAGGAATTCATGCAAAATCTATTTGCATCCATTCCCAATGTGAACACTCATAAAATTATAATGGCTGGGGACTTTAATTGTGTTTTAAATCCACTCTTAGATAGGACTCCCGTGACAGGGGGGACGACATCTAATACTGCAAAGATAATTACACAGTTTTTGAATGATCACAACTTATCAGACCCCTGGAGGTTTCTTAACCCAAACTCAAGAACATATTCGTTCTACTCACCAGTGCATTATAGCTACTCAAGAATTGATTATTTTTTTATAGATAATAATTTCCTGCCTACAATTAAATCATGCAAATATGACACAATTGTTATCTCTGACCATGCACCTCTAGTCTTGGAGCTAAAATCAATAAGCCCCTCATACTCACCTCGCAGATGGTGTCTTAACCCTCTTTTATTGGCGGACGAGAACTGCACAGAATTTATATCTAAACAAATCAGCTTCTTCCTAGAGACAAACACGTCCACAGAGGTCTCTGCAGGAACACTCTGGGAAACTCTAAAGGCCTTCTTAAGAGGACAGATTATTTCATATCTCTCCCACAGAAATAAATTAGAAACCAAGAAAGTGTCAGAGCTAAGAAATGAAATTACTAGAATAGATGAAGAACAAGCCAGGCGTCCAAATGAAGTTCTCCACAGGAAAAGGCAGGCCCTACATACAGAACTTAACATCTTAACAACTAAAGAAACTGAACAACTTATTTATAAGTCTAGACAGCATTACTATGAACACGGAGAAAAAGCTAATAAGCTTTTAGCTCAACAAATTCATAAACAAAAAGTTCACAATGCAATACCAGTAATCACCAACAAGAATGGAGAAGAAATCATCGACCATAATAAAATAATGCATACATTTAGAGATTACTATAAGTCTTTATATTCCACTGAGTCCAAAGAAGACAACACACAATCTAATGCATTTCTGGATAATTCACAAATACCACAAATAGATGCTTTAAGTGCTGAGGAACTGGATAAACCTCTAACGCTAACAGAATTACTAGACGCTATAAAGTCACTACAAAGTGGGAAATCATCAGGCCCTGATGGTTACCCCGTAGAATTTTATAAGAAATTCTCCACTCAGCTAGCTCCACTCTTATTGGCAACATTTACAGAAGCTAGAGACAACCAAATTCTACCTCAAACATTTCGACAAGCATTAATCACCGTCTTTCCTAAACAAAATAAGGACTTGTTACAATGTGCATCATATAGACCAATTTCACTCCTGAATAATGATGTTAAGATACTCTCAAAAATCCTAGCTAGAAGGATGGAGAAAGTGCTGCCCTCGGTAATATCACAAGATATTATTCAAGGCCGACACCTATCTTCAAATCTCCGACGCTTGTTTAATGTCATATATTCACCAGCAAAATCAAACACCCCAGAGATATTACTATCATTAGACGCAGAAAAGGCATTTGACATGATTGAATGGAATTACCTTTTCACTGCATTAGAGAAATTTGGGTTTGGCCCGAATATTTGTGCTTGGATCAAACTACTGTATACCAATCCAGAAGCTTCAGTTTGTATTAATAACATTTGCTCAGACTACTTTAAACTAGAACGTGGTACCAGACAAGGATGTCCCTTATCGCCACTGTTGTTTGCAATCGCTATTGAACCACTGGCGGTTCACTGCTGAAATTCTTATCAGATAAAGGGGATTGTCAGAGAAGGACTGGAACAGAAAATTTCTCTATATGCAGATGATATGGTCTTATATATATCAGACCCAGAAAACACTGTCCCCGCTGTTTTAACAGCACTAACAGAATTTCAAAAGATATCTGGTCTTAGAATTAATCTGAATAAAAGTATACTCTTTCCAGTGAATTCACAAGCATATAATATTAGATTAGACACCCTACCTTTTACCATAGCAGATCAGTTTAAATACCTAGGGGTAAATATCACAAGTAAACATAAAGCTCTTTATCAACAAAATTTTGGCATCTGTATGGAAAAAATTAAGCAAGACTTGCATAGATGGTCAACCCTTCATCTCACTCTAGCCGGAAGAATTAACATTGTTAAGATGAATATCCTTCCTAAACTTCTCTTTTTATTTCAAAACATTTCAATATATATCAATAAATCATTTTTAAACAGTTAGATTCAATAATAACCTCATTCATTTGGAACTCAAAACACCCACGTATCCGAAGAGCGACCCTACAAAGACCTCAGGCAGAAGGTGGCATGGCTTTACCTAATTTTCAGTTTTATTACTTTGCAGCAAACATACAAGCCATAAAAACCTGGACACAAATAAATGAACATACACAGGCTTGGTCCGCAATAGAAGTAAAATCCTGTAGTACTTCTTTATATTCCCTGCTCTGCTCTCCAATAAATGAAAGTTATTGCAAATATACTAATAAACCAATTGTGCTTTACTCACTCAGAATATGGAACCAAATTAGGAAGCATTTTAAGATGGAAAATCTTTTATCAGTGGCACCTCTGCAAGAGAATCACCTCTTTCAACCTTTGCAAGTATATCCAGTTTTTAATACCTGGAAAAGTTTTGGGATTAAAATGCTCAGAGATCTTTATATAGACAACATATTTACATCTTTTGAACAATTACGTTCAAAATTCAACCTCCCAGCTACACATTTCTTTTACTATCTTCAAATTAGAAATTTTGTTAAACAGAAATTGCCCGATTTCCCCCACCTTGCACCCTCCACAATGCTGGAAAAAATACTGCTCAATTTCGAGGAAACAAACACTATTTCCGCAATATATAAAATCTTATTAGAGTCCCTACCTTTCAAAGATCCAAGAAGACATTGGGAAGAAGATCTCTTAATCAATATATCAGAAAAGGAGTGGAAGATAGCAAAGCAGAGAATTCACTCGAGTTCTATATGCGCAAAGCATAGAATTATTCAACTAAAAATTATATATCAAGCCCATCTGTCTCGCTTATAACTGTCCAAAATGTTTCCAGGGCAGGATCCAACCTGCGAACGCTGCAACCAAGCCCCTGCCTCACTGGGTCACATGTTTTGGGCCTGCACTAAACTAACATCATTTTGGACAAAAATTTTTAAGTGCCTCTCAGACAGCCTTGGTATCACAATCCCCCCTAACCCATTAACAGCTGTGTTTGGTGTCCTTCCAGATGGACTGGAATTGGAGAAGGACAAGCAAACGGTGATTGCATTCACTACACTTTTGGCACACAGACTTATATTGTTAAATTGGAAGAATCCTAATTCTCCTCTTATAAGTCAGTGGGAAACCGATGTTTTATATTATTTGAAATTGGAAAAAATCAAATTTTCAGTTAGAGGATCTGTACAACATTTTTTCAAAACATGGCAGGATTTAATCAATATTAATTTAGAATAAGAGAAATAACTATTATTGCATTTAACTCCCTTGTCCATCTCTTATTTACATAGATATTCACTTCTCCCTTTCTTTTGTTTAATGTTGCCTTATTAAAAAGCCTAAAGCAATTTTCCTTTAGCTAAGCTCTCCTTCTCAGGGGTGGGGTTTGATTAGTCTTCAAATTTGTTGGGTTATAAATTGATCTGTTTGTATGGAATGATTACAATGAAAATTAATAAAATAAAAATATTAAAAAAAAAGAAAACCCAAGTGAAGATTCCGGCCAGTTGATCCGCACAGTCTTTCAGTAACCATCCAGCCACACCGTCGGGCCCTGCACCTTCCTCATCATCCACCTCACCTCACCTCACACTCTTCCACTGTGAGTATGTTGCTGTTGTGAACAGGCGGCTGTGATGGAGCTGCTGTTGGTGTCGCCTCAAAGCGGGCAAAGAAGATGTTCAGCTCCTCTGCCATAGAAGCATCTCCCTCAGTGGCCGAAGAGTTGCTGGATTTGTAGCCGGTGATGTGCTGGACACCCTGCCACACCTGCATTGTGTTGTTACTCCTTAGATGGTCCTCTATCCTCCTTCTAATAGTAATAAAAATAATTTGTAGTAATAATAAGCATTGAATTTGTCATTCGAACAGATGGCACAGCAAAAATATTTGTAGTAATAAAATGCACTGCATTTGTCATTCCAACAGGTGTCATATCAAAAACATTTGTTATATATATAAAACACATTGCATTTTCTTGTTCCAATGGATGGAACATCACAAACTTTACAGTAGTAAAATGCATTGCATCTGTCATTTCAACAGATGGTGTATCACAAACATTAGCACTGCTTTAACAAATCTCATACCAAATGGCATATGACAGAGACATAGCAACTGGGCGAACACACAGAAAACAGGCACACACAGGCATTTATGCTTTTATTAGGCTGGAAAATTAATAATTCACAAAGAGAAAGGAGGCAAGCAGGAAACTTTCACTTAAATCTTGTATGATATGTAAGTTCCTGCTGATTGTTTCATGAGCTGCAAGTAAAAGAAGGTTAATAATCTTAAAATAGAAAACTAAGTAAATGCAAGACACAACAGGCCATGTGACAAACATTGTTTCACATAGAACAAATCAGTATTTCAAAACTGAACAGTGTTATGACACATTTTGCTGGTGTGTCAAAGTTTAATAATTTATCGAGAAAATACTGTAGCTACTTAATAGTCTACATTTACCTCAGTGTAACAAACATGAATGTAGTCCTCAGGAATTGAAAATGCATATTTGTATATATTCAAACAATATTTTACATGTGAAAAAGTCTAATCTTGATTACTGCTTGACAGCCCTACAACAATCATAAGAGTGTATCTTAAAGAAGTCACCCAATGGAAAAGACCGATTGTGTACCAATTTGTGAGTGTGTTATTTACATTAAATTAATATTCCCTAAGCATATTATGAGGAATGTCAGGATACTTTAAATCAATATCCACCATAAAAAATTAAGTGTAATTCTAAGGTGCTATGTCCTGGGTACCAATATTTAAAAAGAGAATGATCCTATTATAGCATCTGTATTCAATAACACAAAATTTAAGCAGTGTAAATGCCATAATGGTTGGACTGGTACCCTGATTGGGATTGAGGGTGAATTTTTACCTGGCCAGGAGGCCATTGCAGAAGGATAACTTGGTTGGAAATGCATGGTGAGGAAATAATGGATGGACATGGCATATAAAAAGAGTCAGCCCCCAGTATGTCAGTTGCCAGTGTTCTGCTGGGCTGGCCCTAGTTTGGACACCTACAGGGCTACATGGGACGGGTAGTTTGGGGGCACAGCCCTGGTGGGTTCCTCGGGGATCACCAAGGGAGTCTGCTAGGAAAGAACTTCACTGTTCTCTGAAGCCTCCACCTGGCTTGGTGGTGCTTCCCAGTTGTAATTCTATGACACCAGCATTACTCCTATGTCCAGTATAAAAAAGGCAGCCTTACCTCACCAAAGAGGTCAGAGTTGGGTGGAAGAGGACAATACTTGCTAGAGGAAATAAGGAGGGTTGAAGGAAGAGGGAAGGATGAATGGACAGATGGTATTGTGGTTATTTGATTATAAGAGCTGTATATAATAAAGCACTCTTGATTTGAACCCAGGACTGAGTTGGTGCAATTGTGTCTGTGGTTTTGGGGTTGGTGTCACTCTCTGCTGGCCACAGTAGCTAACACATTTTATACAGTGTACAGCATTTCAAAATAACATTTGCCTCATATAATACACTGCAAAGGGCATTCCATATTGAGTGTAACAATTTAACATTTGTGCATATAGGGTTGATTTCAACTTTACCTTCAGTCAAATAAAAAAAAAATGGAAATAATTACAATATATTGCCAAATGGAATTGCAATGCTTAATTGCAAAACATGAAAAATATTGGCAATATTATCCAGATAATTTTGTATTTTGGTGTCCCTGTCAATTCTCACCTCTAGCTTGTAGGGTTGCAGTTGCATATTCTTATCAAATTGATCCTTAAATCCTTAAAATGACAGGCAGTGTGGCATAGTTGTTAAGGTTTTGGACTTCAAACCCTGAGATTGTGGATTCAAATCCTGCAACTGCCAATGTGTGATCTTGAGCAAGTCATTTGACATGCCTGTGCTCCAACTGGAAAACCAAAATTGGTTACAGTTGGTTACAAAAGAAATGTAACCAATTGTACCGTAAATGTTGTAAAGGTGTCTGTCAAATAATAAGTAAATGTAAAACTGGGGTGTCCCACACATTTTCTTTGTTTGTTTAGAGTTGCTTATTTAAACAAAACTGGAGCACCCAGAGGAAAAAGGCACTAACTTTGACACAACACTCAGAAAAAAGTACACTTCACAAAGATGATATCTGGGATGGGATTTGAGCCCAGCTTTCGGAACTGTATGGCAGCAACATTAACAACTGTGTCACCAGTACAGTAATGAATATTTACAACATTTTCACACATTTTTTAAATTTTAGTTTCGCTTGGGTATTCTCAGACAGGCAATTTTCTTTCATCTATTGTTAAAACACATTCATTAAAAAAATTGTAGTATTGTTGGATTTTACAGATACTGTAAATATCCCTATATCCGTTAACACTGTTAACATTGAAATGAAAATTAATATGATGTCTCCTTATAAATCATTTGATATGGAGCAAATATTCTAGTGGAGATATGCTTCATAACGGTACGAGTCTGGTCACCAACAATAGATGGATTTTCCAATAATTTGATGGTGACTTTCATCAAATTTTTAAAACTAAGTTATGCCTATTTATTACATTATTATACTAGGAGCACATTATGAATGACACCATTATAGTATTGCTAAAGTGTCCTCAAGTAGAGCTGTGGAAGGATCGCATGCTGGATGGTGAAGGAGACGGGGGACGCCACTTAGCCAGATCAATCCTAGGCTCTGACCTATGTGATCATTAATTAGACAAATGAGGTTCAGAAAATGAATAGATTCATGAATAGATATTAACCCTAGCCATAACCTAACCCTAATAAGGCAGTGAGAAATATGCAAGATGATAGATAGATAGATAGATAGATAGATAGATAGATAGATAGATAGATAGATAGATAGATAGATAGATAGATAGATAGATAAGTGTGGACTGTAGTGGGTGCTCATGTGTTGTCAGTGAACACAAATAATGGCTATAAAGACAAAAGTAACAAAAGATAAGAGGTTTTATTAATAAAGTACGTGAGCAATCAAGCAAATACCAAAGAAACACATGAACATTGAAAATAACAAAATCTAAGCCTACCTATTTACCCGTTACTTAGTTCACCTCACCATTTCAGCCTTCTCTCTTCATCTTTGGGCTTTTCCCCGTGTCAAGCTATTGGCAGTAGCTGTCTCCCAAATTCAACATTGAATGCAGGAGCTTTTTAAGTCTGGGTCCAGAAACACTTCTGATCATGATAGTCAAGTACCTCTGGGTTACCGAGCCAACATTCAAAGGTCTGTTGGTACCCTTGAGGAAGTCTTCCTAGTGGCGCCAGGCTTCCATCCTGGCCTCCCATAGCACAGAGCACGCCAGACTGTCAGTCCTGTCCCATACTCCTTTAAGTCTAGCCCCCAGTGCCCTGTAGTAGCCTGGAGGACATTAACAAGGGTAACAAACCTATCATTTCCTGCCCCATTTTCATGATAGATAGATAGATAGATAGATAGATAGATAGATAGATAGATAGATAGATAGATAGATAGATAGATAGATAGATAGATAGATAGATGAGCTGCAATTTGCCTAACTTCGCATAAAAAACAATTGAGCATTGCTATCAGACTGCAACAGAATGGTAAAGACAATAAATAGACAGTAAAACAATTCCTGGATGGAACGCTATTACAACTTGTGAATCTGGAAACATGTGATCATCTCAGTATACCAGAAGTCAGAACTTTTGTTTGTGTGTTAATGTCAGCTATGCAGTACAACATATTAGCTTGCACAGATAACTGCAATAAGATAATCCAAACACTGAAACACTCCTTGCAGTTCTGACAAAACCTGGAAATACATGTAGAATGAAGCCAAAATTGTTGCACCAAACCATAAGATACAAATAAAATTCTCCTGTTAGGTGGATATGGTGGAGTAAGAGACAAGAGGACAAGGCTTCATGATAACACACCTGATGCCCACTTGCCAGAAATGAATTACACAGGTGATTCACCAGAGGAAGCCTACTGTACTTCAGAAAATCTGTATTTGGTAGACAATGTTCTTGCAGGGTTAAATTCCATGAAACAGCTGGCTGAAAAATAAGATTTCTTGTGGAAACATCTCACCATATCCAAAAATAATTTGAAAGGAAAAACATTATCTTTGTTAAAGCAACATTCTGATGATTAGGATTTTGTAAGAGAAATGCAACAGCTACAATCAGTAGATAAGGTAAATTTTGGAATTGCACAGTTAAAAGCATTACCTGTAGATCTGTTGAACACACTAGTAGAATACAGTCTTGGTGATCTGTTCCCAAATGTTGGTGTAAGCTTACAAATAATTTTTAACAATTCCAGCAACGTAGCAATCTCCAGCTGATTAAGGATTTTTTAAAGTCTACAACATCTGAAGAACATCTGTGGATTTCTCCAGGCTGAGTATTGAATCAAACATTGCCAGAACAATAAATATTGATGATGTCATTAAATATTTTCCACAAAAAAGGCAAGAAAAGCTAATTTTTAAACAAATACTAGGTCATTTTTGTGTTCATAAGAATTCCTTATGAACACTTTGAAATCACCTTAGGTTTTTTTAATTTTGCCTGGCACCTGCTGACTCACTGGAACAAGGAATCCCCCACATATGATATATTGTTTGGCTTGACTTGATGTCTAGTTATTCATGACATTAAGCTTTTGGGTTCACCCCTGTTTTTGACCCTGTACACCAGAAAAACCTTAATTTTATGCCATTTTTGGACCATATTGTGTGCAGGAAATCACATGCTTCTGATAAAGAGTAAACCAATAGTTGACTTCAGCACAAATAATCAGAAGGGCTTGAAGTTGTGCACGCCAAATCAACCAAAGCCAGGGGCTCACTCCCTATTGGGATACAAGTGATCAAAGTTACTACTTTTAACAAAACTTTGAAAAAAAGATTGGTAATAGAAGCATGAAAAGCTTCTAAAAGGTTGCCCAGTTTGTCATTCCGAACCTTCTGGAAGTACTAATACTACTAATGAGCTACTCATTATCAGTAGCTAGGACTACTGGCGAAGAATAAAATAGCAAAAATATTAGCATACTAGTCATTTTGCCCGTTACAATAACGGGCGCTAGAACAGTAGTGCATAAACATTAGTAGGAACAGTCTATATTAAATGGCAAGGGACTTTTGTTGATGTTTACTTGCAGAGCTGACCGTTCTTCATGGGCTGCCGCCGTGTATTGTGTGTCTTTAATTTTCTGTGACAGTAATACTGTCTTGTACGTCTGCTGGCTTGTACGTCCGTAATATACAGTACCTTTAATTTTCTCTGGCGGTAATACAGGCGTGCGCGTCGGTAATATGCCTTTAATCTCCTATGACAGTAATACTGGCTTGTATGTGGCTGTAATATGCGTCACTGTGTTGTGTACCTTTAATTTCCTCTCGCAGTAATACTGGTTTGTATTTCCGTAAAACGCCTCTAACTTTCTCTGACAGTAATATCGCGCATCGCACCGTGCCCCGCGAATGCGCACTTCACCAGAAGCCCCGCGCATGCGCACTTCACCAGAAGACACACACACACGGACACCTGGATGCACAAAGGGATTTTATTAAAGAGGATTTGTGATCAGTAACCTCAAAATCACATAAAACAACCCTCTACATCAGGGGTCTCCAACTCTAGACCTGGAGGGCCTCAGTGGCTGCAGATTTTCATTCTAATCCTTTTCTTAAGCAGTGACCTGTTTTTGCTGCTAATTAACTTCTTTTGAATTTTAATTGAGTTGTTCTTGAAAAATCAGACCCCTTAATTGTTTCTTTTTCCTTAATTAGCAGCCAAACAATAATGAGACACAAAATAAGCCAAAACATGACCAGCAAACTGTGTCCTTCATACAATATCTGAAAATAAAGAAAGATGAAGGTCTCAGGAATGTTGATCTGCTCAGGTCATTTTAACAGTGCTTCTTAGAAAAGAAAAAAATCAACAATTTCATAAATGTCTGCTATTGAAAAATGAGAGCAGCAACAAGCCATGGAATTAAAGAATGGGTTTAATTAAGAACAAGAATGGGTGCTTAGTTAAGCAATTGGTTGGAGTTTGAGGCCCTGACTTATTTGGTCTTTTGCCGGCTCATTCACTTCACATTTCATTTCTGTTTGGTTGCCATTTAAGGAAAGAAATGAAGTAATTCAGAGGAATGAAGAAGAAGTTCAGGGGAGCAAATCTTAAGAAACAACACAATTAAAATGAATTCTAAAGAAGTTAATCAGCGCAAAAACAGGTCACTAATTAAGAAAAGGGTTAGAATGAAAATCTATAGCTACTGTTGCCCTCCAGGACTGGAGTTGGAGACCCCTGATGTAGAGGGTTATTTTATGTGATTTTGAGGTTACTGATCACAAATATGATAATATCTTTGCTATTTTATTCTTCGCCAGTAACCCTAGCTACTGATAATGACAAGCTCATTAGTAGTATTAGTATTATTACTTCCAGAAGGTTCGAAATGACAGACTTAAAACATATGCATGTGGGGTATCGTTTTAGACTATTTCAAGGTCAAAGATTACGAATATGATCTTATTTTTGAACCTTTACTAGGGATCTAGCCCTCCATGGACCTCTAGCAGAGGGTAAAAAATGACAAAATTTCTAATAGAAACAAGAATTTTCAGACTTAACATTTAAATTGGACTACACATTTTAGTATACCAAATATCTGGTGCAATGATTCTAGTTCATCCTGTACAACTGCAAATCAGAAAAAGTTGGGATGGTATGGAAAATGAAAAAAAAATTAATTGCAGACAGTATTAGTCAGTCAGTCATTCTCCAGCCCACTATATCCTAACAACACAGGGCGCAAGGCAGGAACAAACCCCAGGCAGGGTGCACACACACCGCAGGACACACACCAAGTACACACACTAGGGACAATTTAGGATCGCCAATGCACCTAACCTGCATGTCTTTGGACTATGGGAGGAAACCGGAGCACCCGAAGGAAACCCACGCAGACACGGGGAGAACATGCAAACTCCACGCGGGGAGGACCTGGGAAGCAAACTCCTTACTGCGAGGCAGCAGCGCTACCACTGCGCCACCCCAGACAGTATTAACCTAAGATATATTATGTTTTGTCAGGTCAAATTCATTTAATTTTATAATATACATCCATTCCTGCATTTCAGGCCTGCAACACAGTCCAAAAAAAGTTGGGACATTAAAGCATTCATCACTTTGTAATGTCACCATTCCTTCTCACAACACTTCAAAGATATTTTGGCACTGAGGATATCAAGAAATGAAGCGTTTCAAGTATTATTTTGGCCCATTCTTCCTGTAAACATGCCTTAAAGTGTGCAACAGTACAGGGGTCATCGTTTTCACATTTTTTGTTTCAAAATTCTCCACACCTTCCCTATTGGAGACAGGTCAGGACTGCAGGTTCTATGCAGAACGTCGTTTTGCATTGCCTTGTTGAAAAATGCATGGACGTCCCAGGAAAAGATTTCATCTTAAAGGTTGTACATGTTACTCTAAAACCTCAATGTACTTTTCTGCATTAATGCTGCCATCACAGAAGTATAAATTACCTTTGCCAAAGGCACTGACACAACCCTGTACCATGAAAAACCTTGGCTTTTGGACTTATTGCTGACAATAGTCTGGATGTCCTTTTTGTCTTTGGTCTGGAGCCTACGGTGTCTATTTCTTCCAAAAAAGATCTGGAATATTGATTTGTCTGACCATAATACACATTTCCACTGTATAATGGTCCACTCTAGATGCCTCCTAGCCCAGGGAAGTCAATGCCGCTTCTGGACATGGTCAACATAAGGATTTTGTTTTGCATAGTAAAGTTTTAAGTGGCATTGGTGAATGTAACTCCGTATTGTATTGCTTGACAAGGGGTTGCCAAAGTAATCCCTTGCCTATGTGGTTATAACAGCTATTAATGAGTGATGGTTCTTGATGCAGAGCCTTCTGAGGGATCGGAGATCACGGGTGTTCAGCTTAGGCTTGCGCCCTTGCTCTCCATGCACTGAAATTCCTCCAGATTCCTTGAATTGCTTAACGATATTTATTATGCACTGTAGAGAAAGAAATATGTAAAATCCCTTCCAATCCTTCTTTGAGGAACATTGTTTTTTTAACACTTCAATAATTTTCCCACACATTTGCTGATAAACTGGAGATCCTCTGCCCAACTTAGATCCTCAAAGCCATTCGTATATACTGCTTTTGTATCAAATCATGTGTGTAATCACCTGTTGACATCACCTGTTTGAAACCACATCATTATTTGATTATTTTATCTCATTACTGGCCCTAATTTGCTCCCACCCCAGCTTTTTTTGGAATGTGTTGCAGACCTGAAATGCAGGAATAGATGTATATTAACAAATGAAATGAAGTTGGTTCGTACTGTCTGCAATAAAAGTCAAAGTAAATTTAAGAATCACTGTGTTTTTTTTCCCATTTTCCATACCGTTCCAACATTTTTGATTTGGGGTTATACTGTACTTCTACTTCATGAGTACATCATTACACTAATTCAGACTTGTTACTTTTGATTTAAAATTTTCATCTTATATGCATTGTATAATTTGTAGTATTAATAAAATGGTGTTGAAATGGGATTGTGTTGTAATGATCTGTACTGTAGCATATAAAGACGTTCAAATATGCATTCTTTCCTCTGACTCTTTTTTCACTCTTTATCATGTAGAATGTAGCACGGAGGCATTACGACTTCAAATGCAGAGAATCAGTAAATCACTCCATTCACTCCACTCATTCACCTTATATACCTTTTTGACCTTACGCTTATAACCGTAGTGGATAAAAACACGATCTCTAATGAAACTCGATGAATCTGAGAACGCATGTTGCTGGAGTGGTTGACTCCGACTCAACAAGACAGCGCTAATGTGAAACGGATGGAGTTCACTTATTGTGTACCGAGCATCCAACTCCTAAGTATTCGTTTTTACCAGTAGGGGGCGATGATTCCTTTCCCGGTCTCTCGCACAGTAAAGACTGCGACTGGAATGCGCCCGGGAGCGCGTGCGCGTGGCAGAAGAGAGCAGTGCCGTACTGAGCGTTGCGTAGTACGAGACGGTCCACCTCTGACCCGGTTTGGTCCTTCCTAACGTGTTTAAAGTTAAAGCAAAGAGAAAATACGAGGGCCATGCGGTTACTTGGAGATTTGCAACGTATTCCCAATACCAGCAAGGCTTGCAGTCCCATTACCTCTTGAGAAAGGTGAGTCCGCCGTGCCGTGGAATCAGCTACGTGTGCCCAGGAAAAAAAAAAGTTTGGCGTTGACGCCTTTACGGCCTGGGCTTATATATATATATATATATATATATATATATATATATATATATATATATATATATATTATAGTATATATATATATATATAAGACTAACCCGCGAAAGGATTTAACACCATCCAGTACTGACCTCGCACCGAATCCCGTTTGACCGCGCTTAGCTGCGAGGCGACTTTATTGAGTCCTGGCTCCTCGCAGCAGCACCGCGTCTATCACCCCGGAATCTGTAGATCGTGGCGCACGTCCCGAAAGTTCCGCCCTCTGTAGATTTCGAACTGAGCTCGTTGCTCCCAAGATACAACAAACAACAACTAGCCGGCCTCCTTTCTTTTGTGAAACCGGGGCCCTGGGCACTTAACTCTCCATTCGGTTTTACATGTGTGAGTGATAGTATTTTTATTCGATTAGTCTAATCTTAAATTGTTTGTTGTGAAAGCTGTTTATATTTTGCGGTGCGTGTTTATGTTATTTAGAGTGGGCGTTTTGACCTGAAAAGACTTGAGCTGTGGAAGAGCGTTACGGTCGGTATGGTAACAAAGATTCGTCTACGCGTAAAGGGTTCCAGATCGAAACGGAAGTCGCGATTTTTCATCATACCATCCCCTTAACTGTATTCCAGAGGTGAACTGAGCGTATTACATGCCTTTGGGGTGCTAGCTACAAAATATGGCTGCGATGCTGTGAGCCCTAGATATGGTAGCAAGGCTGGCCACATCTGAATGATCCACTGTGTTGTTTCGAGGTTTTGCTTTAGTTTTTTGTTTAGAGGATCCGCACAAGTCTCTTCATGATTGATCACTAAGCTAAGCAGCTGAATGAATAATCACGTTATTTGAACGCATTCAAAACAATCGTTATTTTGCTTAGTTGCTGCAAATGTGGGATGTAATTATATATATATTAGCCTATTTCCAAGAGGTTGATTTTTGGTTATTGTAATTTCTTGCTTGCCTTATGTTATTGAAAGCAAAATGGGTTTACACAGTCAAGGCTAATATGAGTTATCTTGCATGCATTTGGTTTTAATCCTTTTCAGCAACATCATGAATGACATTTGCATTCTTATTTATTTAAATGCTTCTTTTACATAGACGTAATTAACATGTGTTGAATGTTTTTAATAATTGCTGCATTTTTAAATGTTGATGTATGCTGTTTTTGTATGCTGCTGTATCAGAGTAAATGCTTACTTGTTTGTTTTTGCTTAGATTTACGCAAGTTAAGTAAAGTCGAATGTTAAAAGTAACATGTCTGACCTGAGCAGTCTGGACTTCTGCATCATCGGATCATATTCAAATTGTTTTATGTGTTTAGTTCATGAGGTACATTTTTAAAATGTGAACACTGTTCAAGTCTATCGATCATACAGTGAAGTTCAAACTTGAGGTCTTGTGGGTTGAAATATTACATAAGAAATCTCACATGTGAGAGGAGGTCATTCAGTCCCTCAAACTTGCTTATTTAGCTAATATCCAGAGACAACTAAAAATGTTTGCCAAGGTTTCTGCTGCAACTTCATGGATCAGTATTTGGGTCCAGATTCACACAACTCTTTGCATAAAGAAGTGCTTCCTGGCTTCAGTCCAAGTTCACTTCTACTTCATTTCCAACAGCTTTGAAGATCTGGATTAGTTCTCCATTCAATCCAATGAACAGACATGGAAGCTTAGGCTGTCTGTATGGTATATTTGCATTTATTTTTTTGGCTGACACCTTTATCCATGGCAATGTACAGCAATTATATTTCAGTTTCATTTTGTTTGTTCGGTTGTTCAATTTGGATAGCAACAAGTTAATTAAAAATATAAAGAGTTTCCTTCATATTCAGAGCTTTGACAAAAGTATATACGTTTGATTTTTTTTTAAAAATAAAAATATGCACTGTAATGGAATCACAAAATGTGTCTAATCTAAAAAGCAGTTTCAATAAAAGTAGGAAGGAGTCACTTATTGGTTGTTCTAAAGATTTATGGTCACGATGATCCAATGTGACTGAGGTTTAGAGTTGTTAACTTATCTCTTTCTTTAAGAGAAAAACAAGACAGGAAAAATGTATTTATCAATCAAAAACTGAATTTCTTTAGAAACAGTTTTCCACTCCCTGCTTCTTTATGTTTTGGAGTTAACCTTCTCTGACTTTTCTGTGAAAGAAGCTAAATTTTATAATGGCAGCTGGCTAAAATCATCGCCCTGTCAATTTTAGGTCAGAAAAGCCCATAGGCATCCCTACTTCTATACTATAAGAGATGGTGAACTGATGGCTTGAGTGCATCTGTCTGGAGCATCTTTTTAATAAGCCTTAGGAGATGCACTATTAAGTAAATTAACTAAACAGGCTATTGAATTTTAGTTTTTCTCGGGGAAAAAATCAGTGTTGAATACATAGGATAAGGTAGGGTTCTGTTTGTATTGGTGTAAAGAATACAGTGGAATAAAGTATGAACAGGTCAGCACAAAATCAAGAGTTTACTGTTCAGTGTAGTACTGAAAATGGAGTGCTTCTATGGTACTTTTAATTTCCCTCCAGATTTGTCTTTACTTGCATGGAAGCCTTTTTTTCCCCTGATATTACTGTTTTCACATTTTCTTGTTTTGCCTTTTTTATATTATTGGGGGGGAAAAAAGGTAACTTTCCAAAAAGCCAATGCCACTTTATTTTTGGGGAAGCTCTACTTAACTCAATAAAGGAGCTCCTCTTTTCATATCTGCCAAAGACACTCCTCTCTTTCCTTTCACTCTAGGTACTGCTGGAAACACATGTCTGCTATTCCTCTTTATGTACAACACTCCTCATTTTCCGTTTTTCTCAGTTTATTACTTCACGTTCTTTAATGTAAAATCCAATATTCCTGTTTTCCTTCTTTTCTAAAGTTTAACTGTGTTTTCTATTTACAAGAAGTTCCAGCAGCAAAATGACGTGCACTTTCTCACTTATAGTAATACTTGGAGTAAAGGAGCACTTAAACTAAATTAATGTAAAACCTTGAAATAAATGTTATGAAAATTTTTTTTTGTTGAAATCCGTTACTTTACTGATCACAGATTTGGTTGATTTTCATCCTAATTTACTTAATTTACGCTGGCAGCTGATCGATTAGAAGGAGTGTGTGTGTGTATAGAAAAGAATCGCTCCCCTTCAAAATATTCCCATTTTTTTGCTTTACAGCCTTAAATGAAATATGTATGTATTTAATATATTAGCCTTGCATGCGGCTTCCTGGGCATTAGTGAAAAAGGACAGTGAGGAGGGTCCTGCCTAGCTTCCCACTCTTGACGTCCTGCTTCCTCCTCCCCTTGGCCTGCAGCCTCTGTCTCAGTTTAGCGCAAATATATTGCTCCTGCAAGTGAACTATGATTCTTAGCTTGATGAGAGAAGTCGCAAAATCAACTGGAATGTTCAAGCAAAATAATATAGAAAAAAAACAGTTCTCTCGTGAAAAGCAGACAGAGACAGATTTTTATATATATATATATATATATAGAGATATAGTAACATATAGAGAGATAGATATATATGTATGTATATACTGTGTATGTGTATGTATATATATATGTACTGTATGTGTGTGTGTGTGTGTGTGTATATATATATATATATATATATATATATATATATATATATAATCATGGCATTCATAGTCTGAATCGCAATCTGATTGTATGGGTGGTCACCTACCAGGTAACGCTTGTGGTTGGTCAGCAAGTCATATATATATATATATATATATATATATATATATATATATATATATATATATATATATATATATATATATATATATATATATATATAACATTTTTTTTATATTTTTATATGTGAGAGTTTGCCAAATCTTCTTAATTGATTTACATGAAAGACAGATTTATTTTATTTATGTAATATTTATGTAATTTGCCGTTCCCACTTGGATTTTGTCTCATGGCTCAAAGATATCCTTGTAATTGATTCACAAAACTAAATTAGGCCATTGTGAGTGTGACAGTGGATGGACATCCAGAGATGGCTGCTCTCAGGATAGAGAGTGGCATCATGTGATCTTGTGCTGGATACAATGCTTTCACGATTGATTTTTGTCTTTTAATGAAAGTGAGACATTCTTTTATTTGTAAACTAGTGTAGAACCTTACCATGTTTTATTTGCTTTTCTTATGTTTACTCCCTGTCTAGTATAAATCTGTGGAGGTGATGAGGAATGCACTTCAGGCCTGTATTGCAATCCCTGCTCATTGTAAAGTAACCCATAGTTAACAAGTGTAATAAATATACCATTTTATGTGAATTTTTGTTGGTCTATGATTTAAAACACATTTTTTTAGCAGAAATTGTGCACTATCATTCTGTTGATAAGTGTTGGCCATTTTTGGTGATGCTTTCTCTCTGCAGTGAAGAGATGAAAGCTGGTTTTAATTTAGTCATGTGCTTGCTGTCGGTGGGGGCTGGGTGAACTGTTGGCAGGCTCCCTCTTCCTTCAGTGACTAAAAAACTGAGAAAACAGACTGGATATGGAAAATGTCTGGTTTTTAAGACACTGCAGAAAAGTGCCCTGACTGCCACAATGTTTACATGTTAGCTGCACACACACACACTCTTTTGTGTCAAGCGTCTGGTAAAGTTAAGCCCCCCAGGTTTGAGGAGTATTCAAGGATTTTCTTGTAGCGAGTTTATTTTGGTGCACTAGGAATCATTATATGTTTGCTGTTTGATTTGGCTATGACTTGAGAGATCAGGCATGAATGAATATATAGTATTTTCTGTGTGGAAAAATGTTTTTAGCTTTCCTGGGTTTGGCAGTTAGTTTCTTCAGTTGGTTTCTAAGATTTTGCCATTATTGCCGATGGAGACCTACAATTCAGGTCATTTTTTCAGAGAGAAGGTATAGGAGCAGCTGGTTTTAATAAAAAATAAAAAAACAGTTGAAAAGAAACAAATTCTGAGCAATGCCTGTTTATTATATGCATATGTATATCTTGCAAAGAGGTGAGCCTTTTCAATGTTAGTTCAGTTTGCATGTTTATTTCAGGAAAGGTTCTACCATGCTGGTGAGTTACATAGATAATATTAAACATATGGCAGACAGCCGTGCATTCCACCAAGTATTTCAACTTCTCTGTTACAAAAATAATAGTCTACTTCCTAGCATGGATCAAAAACACAAATCTGCATAGCTGATTTTTGCATTAGGTATTCCATCAGGTCCTCTGTCAGCTGTTTGAGCATATTGATCTTTTGAGAAATACCCTTCAACCAAAAGATAGAGTAAAAGAGTGATTTTAGAGTGGTTTAAATCTGTTGAAAGTATTTCCTAAAAAACGTACACTATATTTTCTGTAAATGCTGAAAATGGAAGATGCTTTAACCAGACAGGCAAATTGGGAATAATGTAAATGTACCAACATCATATAATCTATAAAGATTTAAAAAAATGTAGTTTAAGTATAGATCATTTAATTTACTAGCAATGGAGCTTTTTTTCTTTTCAGTATTTAAATAGGCTAACCAAGCTTACGTGAATGCATCAATACTTCAGAAGAAGCAGAAATTGATACTGTCAAATCAAAACTTAGTTTTTTTTTTAATTTTTAGTAATATACTAGGGGGCTCTGCCCCCTGCTCGCTTCGCTCGCCAACCCCTGGTGTTGGGTAACCCGAAATACATTGATGAATGTAGGAGATATATTGGAGTGTAAAGGTGTAGATGACGAACAAAGGAAGTAAAGAACCCATAGCATGGCACATTAGAAAGATTTATTGGAATATTTCTTTATACACAACATGTGATCCTGTAAGTACTTTTACTTCAATAACATTGTCTGTTATGGTGTTGATGACTAAACGTGTACCGTTACATAAACCTTGTTTAGTATTAAGATTTCTTAATAGCATGACTATTGTCCCGATTTTAAGGTTAAGATTGTGTTGTGGTAATCCGGCTGGGTTAATAGTGTTTAAATATTCTAAGGGGAAATTAAGATGCTCATTCTCGTCTTCAGAATCAACATTGTCAGTACTTAGAAAGAGGCGGCTTTCTCCAGGAAGTAACGCAATGACCTGGTTATTTATGCGATCAACGTCAATATTCTTTGGACATAATATAGCCCGTTGTGTTAATAGTGGTATCTGGTCTAATGAGATTGCTGTTCCAAACACCTCCGTCACTAAGTCATCGCAGATAAAGGCTTGAGGGATCTGAATAATATCTGGGTGAAGTCCATATGTATTGGTAAGGTTTCCATCTCCTAGTTGCAATAACCAATTGGTATATTCTGGATCTGGACATCGCATGTTTTGTACCAAATTTTGGAGCCATGACTCCTTTGGTTGCGTTGTTTGAGAAGCGCGTTGTAGGCGCCTGCGTTCATTGTTTTTATCCAGGCGGGCTCGTTTTTGTAGCCCCGTCAGTCAAGCTCTTTCTTTTTGGAGCCGTGCCTGCTTTGCTTGCGGCATTTCAGACGCGCGTTGTAGGCGCCTGCATTCATTGATTTTATCCAGGCGGGCTCATTTTTGTATCTCCGTCAGTTGTGGTCTTTCGTTTTGAACCCATGCCTGCTTTGCTTCCGCAGTTTCAGATGCGCGTTGTAGGCATCTACGTTCATTGTATTTGTCCATGTGGGCTTGTTTTTGTAGCTCCGTTAGTCGAGCTGTTTGGTTTTGGAGCTGAGACAGTTTTGCTTCCGCGGCCTCAGACGCGCATTGTAGGCGCCTATGTTTATTGTTGTTATCCATGTGGGCTCGTTTTTGTAGCTCCGTTAGTTGAGCTGGATCGTTTTGGAGCCGTGACCGTGACTCCATTAGTCATCCGTTGTCCACCGTTAGTAATATGGATAATTGCACTTACTGTTAATACGGAGCGTTTTCTGTGGTTGTACTGTTAGTAATGCATCACTGTAATGTGATTCACATATGCTGTATGGTTTGGACGTGTGAGGATGCTGTACGTTTAATACGTTGAGTTCGTTTATTCTTATTACCCGGACCATGCTGTGTAGTGTGGACGTTTAGTTCAGAAGCGCGTTGTAGGCGCCTGCGCTTTTCGTACTTTCTCGCGCCTTCCGTACTATCTTTGTGGACCTTTTCGGACTCCGCAGTGTCTTCCGTTTGACTCTGGGGTGCAGTGCAGAATCCTCTTTTCTGTGTGGCTCTGTCGTTAGTCGTTAGCTATGGCCGCGTTGTTGCTTCATGTCTTATTTACGTTAGTTGAGCTCTTTCGTTTTTGAGCCGTGACTCCTTCGTTAGTTGAGCTCTTTCGTTTTTGAGCCGTGACTCCTTCGTTCGCGGTGGATCAGACTTCGCTTGCGGTTTATGAGACGCGCGCTGTAGGCGCCTGCGCACTATGTCTCCTGCGTCCATCGCCGTGTACCTGCGTCTGCGCCTTCCGGTTTACCATTCTCGGTTAGTAATATGGATAAACAAACATGTAGGTAATGCACTACCTTTCCCTTTGACAAGGTTTTAAATTCCTTTTTACAAGCTTGCTACAAGTAGTACAAGCAAAGCAGGTTTTTAAATTAAAATATTATGGATATTGTAAATTTGCATTCTAGGAAACAAATGAAAAACCATATACCCTGAGGTCAGTCAGTTAACATCCAGATAATGAGCTAAATTTGATTTTTGGCCACTTACAGTGCAGTATTTCATCAATCTGTTGCATTTAGAAAGTACATTTTTGTTTTTGCCTTTTATGTTTAATGATTTATTTTAAGACAACTATTGGACCATATTCAGTGCATTACATGTGAACCTGCTATTTAAAATGTAAACAAGAAATTACAATGGGCATTGTACATTTGTGCCAAGATATTTTTTTTGAAATCTAAATTATTTTTATTTTAAATTAAATATGTTAAAATTCTGACATTTTGCCATTATGAGGGAAAAATCATAATCATGGTTTTCTTTTATTAATAATAATACATTTTGTTTATATAGTGCCTTTTGTTTCGAATAATAGTTAATTCCTTAGATATTCCTGTTTTTCTTGGTTATGACACCTGTGCTTAGTTTTTTTGAAATTCTTACTTAAATATTTATTCAAAAAAAGATTATGCTGGTCATAAAATATTGATGGTCGTTAGTAAAAAAACACTTCTTTAGCCCTTTTATTTTAAGTTTATTAAAGTCATGCAGGGGCGGTTGTTTTTTTTACTTGAATGTAGAACTAGTAGATAAAGTGCCAAAAGGTTCTAACTGTTTTAGGGTGGATGTCGACTTTTGTCGACAGGAGGGGTTGAAGGCGAATGTCGACAAAAGTCGACATCCCAGGGATAGGGGGCAACAATCAGCTGTTAATGGCGACAAATCTCACTGTCACGTCACAGGCATTCCCTCTGTGCTTGGAGGAATGCTAGACTCGTTGACTCGGCAACTAAACCTTGCGTGTGCGTGAGTTGCGAAATGTAAACAATGGCAAGATGGCATCGACATGTGAAAAGGGAGCGAAGCAAATGCACAAAAGAAAACACTCGGCAGACGATGTTTTGCGCATTATCGCGAAGTCGGACTCTTGATTTTTCAGAATCGGATTTTATTGGCAGTGATCAGGAGATCGAGCAAGAGAGTTAGAAGCAGGCATCAGCTGATCAGACACCAGCCGATGCCGTGCCAGCGGATCTGCTGCCAGTTGAGTGCCTTCGCGCAGCCGATGCATCTACGGCAAGGTTCGCATGGGATAAATTCACAGACATTGATCCGTTGAGAGCCGATCTAGCTACCGGAGTTTACAAGATTGCATGGCTTGCTGTTGGACACGACAGATCACCAGCTGCTGTACTTCAGGCTGCTCTCTCCTGATGCTGCTTTTCAGCTACTGTCAGACGAGACAAACAGGTAGGCAGAGATTTTTTTTGAATCGCGGGCTGCGTTTGCATCGCATTCTCGTTTTTCAAAGTGGAAACCCACAACGAAAGACGAGATGAAGCGCGCTGTGGCATTACAAATAGAGATGGGACAGAACTGGTGATATAACTTCAGGGAGCATTGGTCCAAACGTGTTTTGTCCCCTGTTGGCTTAGGTACGTGCTGCTGCAAAGTTTTATTCACTTCTGTAATAAACAGAAGCAAATCCCATGGGGTGAGCCAGGCTGTAATGCCATACATAAAGTTCATAAAGTTTCAGAAGATGAAAAGAGGTGACAATACGGTTTTCATGCAGGCAGAAAACTTGGTGGCAGTGGCATGGCACGATGGCAAATGGGTGACTTATCTCTCTACTGTACACACTAACAATATATGTGAGAAAGTGCAGCAACAGACAATTGAAAAATAGGCACCAAAGCAACACATATTGTAAGGAGTGCAATGTGGCAATGACTGAAATTGGCTGCTTTGAGCGAGATCAGACTTTGCTGTGTAAAATGTATGTGATATGTATGTTAAATCATAGAGTATGCAGGCTCATACAACATGCAAGACAGTAACATTTGTCAAAAGTAAATATTTTTTGTTGATTTGATATGTTAAACAATTGCTTTGTGTTCTTTTTTAAAAAATGTTAGTTTTTGGAAAAATATTCAGCCCTGGGAGAAAAGAAACAAACAAAAAAAATTAGCCCTAAAAGAGTTAAACTTTTTCGCTTACTGATTTAAACTGTATATATAACAAGAGGCTGTTGTGCACATATGCAACAGTTGCCTTAAATCTTACAGCATATCACTTTTGAAGCACAACTCTTTCTAGTTTAACAAACAATTCCTTGTACAATTCTCAGTTATTAAAGTAAAGCTGAAAAGAATAAGATTTATCAATGGAAGAATACAAAGCCCCTCAGGTGTGAACTGTGGTTTTTGATTTGCCCAACCATGGAAATACCATGCCTGGTTTTGAAAGGGGATGCTCTGTCTAGACGTGTCTTGTGAGGAAAGGTTTAGTGCACCACATAATGTTTTGTAATATTTTTTATTTAAATAAAATATTTATTACAGTCATCTTCAGATTACAATTCTCTTAAAATGTTCTCCATAGAAAAGTAAATATTGCTTGCTTGGTGAATATCAGTAAAAGTGCATGATGTAAAAAAAAAAAAAAACTTTCAATGCTTGCATGTTTTAAGGAGGCTTCTTTTGAGTTTTTGCCAGCAAAAGTCATCTTACTTAATAGCCATTCTGTTTTCTATGTGAAAGAATGTGTCCTTGAGGTACATATTATTGTTTAATGGGAATTGCTGTTAATTTCAGCTTATTTGTATTGTTCCAAAAAGGATAACATTGTTATCGGGAATGGTGTTATAATCTCTTTCTAACTTTGCTTTTAAACTTGTGCAGTTTTGGATGATGGTTAACCTTGGAGTGATGCTGAATGTATTGTTTGCTGTTTAATGTTTGTACATTTTAGCATTGAATCACATTATGCAGGTGCTTTGTTCCTGTAACACATCCCTCCCCCGCCCCTTTAGTTTTGTCAGCTTATTACTTCCATCCATCCATCCATTGTCCAACCCGCTGAATCCGAACACAGGGTCACGGGGGTCTGCTGGAGCCAATCCCAGCCAACACAGGGCACAGGGCAGGGTGCCAACCCACTGCAGAACACACACAAACACACCCACACACCAAGCACACACTGGGGCCAATTTAGAATCGCCAATCCACCTAACCTGCATGTCTTTGGACTGTGGGAGGAAACCGGAGCGCCCAGAGGAAACCCACGCAGACACGGGGAGAACATGCAAACTCCACGCAGGGAGGACCCGGGAAGCGAACCCAGGTCCCCAGATCACCCAACTGCGAGGCAGCAGCGTTACCCACTGCGCCACCGTGCCGCCCGCTTATTACTTTTATTCAAATATTATTTTTTGTTTTGTGTGCTGGTATACAGTGGAACCTCGGTTCACGAACGTCTCGGAACACGTACAAATCGGTTTACGACCAAAAAGTTTGCCAAACTTTTGCGTCTGTTCACGATCACACACTCGGTATACGAACAAGCCAGTTTCCCTTTTGGTTTGTACGTGTTCAGTCTCTCCCTGTGCATTTCATGTGCAGCAAGTGAGCGAGAGAGAGTGGGACACATACACACAGGCGCGAGAGAGAGAGACACACACACACACACACACACACACACACAGGTGCGCGAGAGAGAGACACACACACACACACACACACACACACACACACACACACACACACAGACAGGTGCGCGAGAGAGACACACACACACACACACAGACAGA
>NC_041395.2:219446691-219486691 GCF_900747795.2 Erpetoichthys calabaricus
TTGCACGTCACAAACATTAACACTGTTATATTTTTTCCATGTCTGCCGTTTCTATAGGTGGGAGACAATGAGTTAAATTCCAATGGATGTTTTTCAAATGTTGACAAGCAATAAGCAAAAGGTATCACTGAAAACCAGAGAAAACAAAAACAGCAAAAAATAAACAGTACAAGGAAAGTTCGAAGAAAGAGAGTTTTTTTTTTTTTTACAATGTCTCTGTTTGGGGATCGTTGTGCAAATGTGCACAACTGAGCTGCGACCACAGATCTAACTGCTCTGTGGATGATTCGTTCAGGCATTTCAAGGTCACTTCGTTGTAATGAAAGTATCTGCCTAATGTACTTCGTAGTAACGAGATTTCTATAGACTGGTGTCATATGAGGAAATTGTCGGGACCATCAAAATACTTTGTTGTAATACTCTCTCACCTCGGTCTCACTCCTCTCTCTGTGCCGCTGCAAAGCCCTGCCCGCCAAGTGTTCTGAAAAGTCTGAGTCAGTCTCCGTTGCCAGCAGTTCTCTCGGGGCCCGGCTGTCAGACGGCTGCGGCCTGGTAGTGGGCCGCTGACTGGGGGTTGGGGACCCCAGCTTTACAGTATTACAGATGTCCATGGTTGCACTTGACTTCTTTCATTTTAAATTTCAAACACAATATTGAAAAACACGTATTTATCTTTTTTAGGTTGGACAGAAAAACAGATCATGGACAAACAGATTAACTCTTTTTTTCTTTTAATCTGCAAAATTAAAAACAAGAAGTTAACATTACAAACACATTTTTCAGCCGTATCATAACACACAACCTCCAACTGTCTGTCAGCTTGAGTGCGCCTAGGTTATAGAAGTTATGGATTGTGATAGTTGCCCGGACACCACCAGTCTGAGACCACATCTTTATCAAAAGACTTCTTTTATTTGTCTTCTCCACACAACAACACTACTCAATTCACAGTCCCGCACAACTCACAGTGCCTTCAGCCCCAGTCACCTCTCTCCTGGGCTTTCTCTCTCCTCGTCCCTGGGCCACCTGTCCTCTCTCTCCAAGAGCTTCGTCCTGCTCCCGACTCCAGCTCAATGACAGGAGGGAGGTGGCCCCATTTATCCTCACCTGGATGAGCTCCAGGTGCTCTACCTGACATCACATCCTGGTGTGGCGGAAGCATCAGGAGATCACCCGGAAGCACTCCGGGTGACCCTGGAAGGAACGTCCTCCATCTGTGTGGCGGAAGTACATAAGTCCTGGACTCCATGAGGCTCGGGGCGCCCCCTGGCAGTGAACAGAGGCCCCAATGGTCCTGAGCCTTCCTGCTCCCCTTCCGTGGGCCTCTTCTACTCCAGGGCAGTTGCCCCCTCATGGCCTGGAGGACAAATGTGCCCCGTCTTGGTCCTTCCAGGCGTCCCGGCCGGGTCTGACCCCCAGCCATGTACGACAGGATCAACAAACGCAACAAATAATCTCCGCAGCAGTGTACACTAGTTCATATACAGTTAGCCACAACATTTTCCAATATTGTTTATGTGTAAATATGTATAATAAGCATATCCAGAAAAGAATGGGTGTATTCAACTGAATGAAACCCCGACTGCTGACAGACAGACTATAGCCAAAACTCAGTCACAAACACTTGTGAAGTCTTACCCAGTTGTTGTCCAAGAGTCATTCTCCCTTTCCAAAAAAGTGACACAAGTAAAACTTGCCTATGAGAAAACTACTTTAAGTAGTAGTTTTAAAGTATCCAGTGCATGTGTACTTGAGTATCAAAAGTACAAAAAAAATATAGGATCTTTCCTTGTCTTGTCAGAAAAGTTGTCACACAATAAAAATTAACAAGACTACCTTCGTTTTACCAAACATTTTATTAAAATCAAAAACAATAACAGTATACTTTTGTAATAAAACCTAGAAGTTTGTCCTTTCCTCCCGCCTATTACTCTGTTCTCCTTTTTTTTTTTTGATCAGCTTTGTTTCCTTTCTTCTTCTTTGCTATCCCCATCCTTCTGCCTTCTGTTCCACTTTTTTGTATGATTTTCACCCCTGCCTTCTTTGTTCACCTCTCTCTAAGACTTGTGTTCTCCTGTCCTTATCTATAGCTGAAGAAGTTTTTGTTTACTTTTAGAAGTAGCTGTCTCTCAGATTGTTGGAAATTTAGCTTTACTCTTCTTGCACTAAAAACAAATCTTGTAATGCTTGTCTGCCTTCTAGAGGGTCCCGAGTCAGGTAGCAGGATTTTGTTATACACAATTTTCACCAAATATCACCTTTAGTTGAGTAGGAGATGTGGACGAAATTAATATTAATTAACCATAACCTGAGATACTTTTAGTCTTGTGGGCCCAGAGCCACCATAAAACCATATTGGTGCCCAATCAATTATCATACAATGTTTGTAAAATAAAGTTACAATATGAAGTTAATCTCATTTGTTAACACATTTAAAACTTAGAAAAAAGTGCACAAATACTGTTAATGATCATAGAATGACAGAAAATGTTGCTTTTTAAATTTACTCACCTTCTTATTGTAATTATTACAAAATACAACAGTGTGCTGATTACAAAATTGAGGCAATTCATACTTACAGCCTAGGGCCATAGGAAATCAATAGGGTAATGTTCTGGAAACATTCAACTGATGCAGATTTTAAAACTGGCATCTCTTTGTACAAATTTCTCATTTATCTTCTTGCCTGTCACAACATTTTATATAGTCTATGTGTGTATCTGCTTCTTTTTATGTCTTGCATTTCCTGTTATGATTGGTACTTGGGTTGAATCTGTTTAATAGAATCTAGTATTTTAAAAAGAGAAAAATAAGGTTCCTTTTGCGTCACTGCTCTGATAGTGTCCTTTTTGTGCTCAGGGAACTGGTCATTCACATACAAGCGAGGGAACAAATTTAGATGGGAGCCCTTGCTGTGTGTTGGTACATAGTTGTGTTCATAAAATATCTGTACAGTATATCAGATATTGTCTTCACTTTTTAAAATAATATACAGGTTGAAATTGTCAAGCACTTGTTAAAATGACTTTCCTTATCAGAAGTTCTTATCTGTTAATCGGTGATGCTGTATAATATTTTGGGATAGTAAGGTAAATGTAATCTTTAGTCTGTTTTTTAACCATTTGCTTTTTTGTTTTGTTCTTCTGAAAAGCAAACTGCAGAAGTGCAGCAAATAACAGTTATAATACAATTTATGATCTGTAACTAAAGCATATAGGTTTATGTCAATTATTGTCATGTATACACAGAAGTACTTGCTTGCAAGTGTGTATATTTGAAACATACAACATGTCACTATTACATTAGGAACACAAGAATATTAATACTCTGAGTTGCACAATGAGTCAGTAGCAGGGATTGAACATGCAACCTTATGGTTTAAATCCAGTGCTCCAGATACTACTTCATATTCAAAAATGTGTGTACTTATTATCAGGGTTTCTTAGAATGAATATACAGTAAAGGATGTTATGGTATAAATGCAGGTTTTTCTTTTTTTCCAGCAGTATGTCTGAATCCAGCATAGTGTATACACTGATAATCTTGTTACAAAGAGGTTTAGATGATGTGTTTCACTTTTCTTGTTTTTTGGGGATACAGTAATTCCTCCTCGATCGCGGGGGTTGCAAAAAGGTGAAAGGTGAAAATCCGCGAAGTAGAAGCCATATGTTTATATGGTTATTTTTATATTGTCATGCTTGGGTCACAGATTTGCACAGAAACACAGGAGGTTGTAGAGAGACAGGAACTTTATTCAAACACTACAAACAAACATTTGTCTCTTTTTCAAAAGTTTAAACTGTGCTCCATGACAAGACAGAGATGACAGTTCCGTTTCACAAAAGAATGCAAACATATCTTCCTCTTCAAAGGAGTGCGCGTCAGAAGCAGAGAATGTCAGAGAGAGAGAGAGAGAAAAGCAAACAAAAATCAATAGGGCTGTTTGGCTTTTAAGTATGCGAAGCACCGCCGGACAAAGCAGCTGCAAGGAAGGCAGCAATGTGAAGGTAGTCTTTCAGCATTTTTTAGAGGAGCGTCCGTATCCTCTGGGCCAGTTTGCGAACAGCCCCTCTGCTCACACCCCCTCCGTCAGGAGCAGAGAATGTCAGAGAGAGAGAGAGAGAGTGACAGAGAAAAACAAACAATCAAAAATCAATACGTGCCCTTCGAGCTTTTAAGTATGTGAAGCACCGTGCAGCATGTCGCTTGACAAAGCAGCTGCACAGAAGGGAGCAACGTGAAGATAATCTTTCAGCATTTTTAGACGAGCGTCCGTATCGTCTAGGGGTGCGAACAGCCCCCCTGCTTACACCCCCTCCGTCAGGAGCAGAGAATGTCAGAGCGAGAGAGAGAGAGAAAAGCAAACAATCAAAAATCAATACGTGCCCTTCGAGCTTTTAAGTATGCGAAGCACCGTGCAGCATGTTGCTTGACAAAGCAGCTGCACAGAAAGGAGCAACGTGAAGATAATCTTTCAGCATTTTTAGACGAGCGTCCGTATCGTCTAGGGGTGCGAACAGCCCCCCTGCTTACACCCCCTCCGTCAGGAGCAGAGAATGTCAGAGCGAGAGAGAGAGAGAAAAGCAAACAATCAAAAATCAATACGTGCCCTTCGAGCTTTTAAGTATGCGAAGCACCGTGCAGCATGTTGCTTGACAAAGCAGCTGCACAGAAGGGAGCAACGTGAAGATAATCTTTCAGCATTTTTAGACGAGCGTCCGTATCGTCTAGGGGTGCGAACAGCCCCCCTGCTTACACCCCCTCCGTCAGGAGCAGAGAATGTCAGAGCGAGAGAGAGAGAGAGAGAAAAGCAAACAATCAAAAATCAATATGTGCTGTTTGATCTTTTAAGTATGCTAAGCACAGTGCGGGAAGCATATCGCTTGACAAAGCAGCCATATGTAAGCCCAGCAAGGAAGAGAGCAATGTGAAGGTAATCTTTCAGTGTTTTTTGAGGAGCGGCCGTATCCTCTAGGGGTGCGAACAGCCCCCGTGCTTGCAATATATTTGAGGAGTTTTATTTAATACGTAATACGCACTCTGGTTGGGTAGCTTCTCACCCATCTGCCAATAGCGTCCCTTGTATGAAATCAACTGGGCAAACCAACTGAGGAAGCATGTACCAGAAATTAAAAGACCCATTGTCCGCAGAAATCCGTGAACCAGCAAAAAATACGCAATATATATTTAAATATGCTTACGTATAAAATCCGTGATAGAGTGAAGCCACGAAAGTTGAAGCGCGATATAGCGAGGGATTACTGTATACAGTAGCATGGACCATTATCCATTTAATCCATGCAACATCAGATACAAGGCAGGAACCAACACAGGAAAAGACATTGCAGGAAGCACTCACAGACACTGCCATACTGTCTCATGCCCTGTCTGTTTAGAAATGCAGACTAACCCTTAAGGTACATCTTTGGAGTTTGGATGAAAAAACTGGAGTGCTGAGGGGAACACAGCATAGTTTAACTGTTCATCCTGGAGCTATGGTGTATCAGCAAAAAACTGTTGTACTATTTCCATTTGCTTAAGTAATTTTATAAATGTGGTCCACCACCCTAAGTAAAGATTTTCAAACATCAAGATTAGTATTAGGCTTAGCATCAACACAAGGAGTAAAAGGGTGAATGGTAAAATATAGAACTTGGTAACTGAAAATCGTGGATGAACCTTATCAAATGAATCACCAGATGCAACAAAGTTTTTTCTAAAGGCTAAACAAATCTCTCTGGTCAAAATGAAGCTGTTATCAAGTGAAACATTAGAATGAGTACAGGTGAAATATCTGTTATTAATCAAATTGACTACCTTGCAGAATTTGGCTGGATGTGAATAAGAGATGGAAACTAAATATAAATAATCTTATTGAGCTTTTTCTCAAGGAAGATGTAAATTGTTTCTAAGCTGTTGAAGTACAAGCTTCGTCCCAAACCTATCTGTGAAGATTCTGGGATGTATTTTCTTGCTTTGAACAAAGATGAAGATGAGTTATACTGTATCAGTAATTCTACAGACATAACCTCTTCAAGCCAAACATTTAGTTGATAAACTTGCTGAGAAGTAGTTGTGAATGTTCATGATAACACACAATTCACAAAAGCACTAATTCACCCACTTTAGTGAGTTGTACCTATTATGTTTAATTTAGCAGTTTGCAGTCAGTGATGGGTTAGAGGCAAATACTGCTCTGTGGCTGCAGTAGGATTTCAAGCCTTAGTTCGTGACTGATTCGTAAGCATGTTGATATGCTTCTGTTGTTGAATTAAAATGCATGGAGTGATTTTCAGTAGTGTAAGGAGACTTTTTATAACACGTGTCATTAAAACAAATCCTCACATTTGTGATGAATAAATGAAACCTTTTTTTATTAACTGATCCAAAAGGTGCACACTGTCCATTATGAAATGCCAGGCTTGAAATTTATTTTAACTCTTTGTGGGCTGATTATTTTTTCCAAAAAATTGCTTTCACACAGAAATCAACATAAAATGCCTGTTGCTGCATGCTGTAGCTGCCAGTTTGTCAGGAATGAGCGGCAGGCTTGCTGCCACGCTGTCTTCACGTGGCTGGGACAGCAGCAGCAGCGACGGTCACAGTGCATTACAATCTGGATTCTACCTCTTGTCATTGTTAAGTGGCAGTCCCCCCTGGCGAACAGTGTCAATACCATGACTAGCTAGGGACTGGTCAGCTGAAGCTGAAACCTCACATTCGTTTCACTTGTATAAAAATCTGAGTCTGACAAGTCATAGTCCAGTTCAGAGATAATAGGCAAGACTTCGTCCACGGAGTATTTTGCTTTTCGCATTCGCTTTGATCTCTTGCCAGGTGTCAGTTTTGCCATTGTGTGAGCCTTGCTACTCACGTGAGCGCAGGGAATCTCGGTCAAACCAATGAATCTAACTTTCCTTCTAGCAACGAGAGTCCAATGTAATGGTTGGTTTTGTCACAGTTTACAGTTGATTACCATCGTCAACTCCTCCTTTTGACAATAGTCGACATCAGCCCTGAAAGAGCTAAATAGATAGGGGAATCCCCTTTAAATCTAACTGAAGGGAGAAGGATCAGACTGTTGCAGGGGAGGTAACAGAAGTTCAGTTTAAAAGCACTTTTACATGTAATGTTTCAGGCAGATTATTTCTCATAATTTGTTATATGTCTGTTTTTCAAGTACTTTTTCTTTTATTTAACTTTAAATAATTTCTTGTGTTTAGTGATTATACATGTATTTAACGAAAAAGCTACACTTAAAGAGGAACAATTGTAACAGAAGTAAACAAAAATATAGAGAATGTAAAATACAATATGCCAAAAAAGGTTTCTTTTTTTTAATCCATTCTTGGCTGTTATTCCTAGTAGAGTATCATTTTCTGCAGCTTTAAAACAGCTGCATAGCCAACATACTGTAAGGCTGAAGGGGTGAATGCTGTCAATTTTTATAGTTAACATATCCTTAGCTTAGATGGTACAGTAGTGCAAACTGATCAGCTCTGCCACTTTATAGATTTAGTGTACAAGGTTCAAATCCAGCACCTGATTGACTGCATGGAGTTTGTATGTTCTCCCTGTGTCTCTGTGCTTTTCGTCTGTTTACGCCAGGTTTCTTTTTGTAACGGTTACACGGATATATACCTTGTGTCTTAAGACACTATCTTTTTAGAGTAGCTTGTCAAATAGTAAAAATTGTGAATTTTCGTTTTTACCGTTTGTTTCAGTAGAATGAAACTAAACTGAGCTACATTCAGTTTACACAGGGATGTCAATAGAGAATGCATTACCCTAGGTATTTGTGTCTTCATGTGGAAGAGGTGTACTTTGTTATTAATGTTCTTATATGTAAATTTAAAAAAAATTATCATGTATCATAAGGATATTTACTTTTTATACTATGATGTTGGTTAGATTAAAGTTTCAATGCTAACAGCACAATATACTGCATCTGAGTTGCTTCTACTACTAGGCTAATTGTTAATTAATAATACATGAAGCCTAAGATGGTGAATAGGTTGACTTTTTAGCAAAAAAACCTGTAGTGTACAAGAGAATAATGTTTGCTGCTTTTTATAGAAAGAAAACAAGGAAAGATCCTAAATTATTTTAGATACTGTTTTACCTAAGATTTTTAAGTGATAGAGAATATTAGATATTTATGGCAGTTAGTAATGCAGATTTGGTTTGCACTGTGTTATGTTTGCAAATGAACATATTTGCACTATTAAACTGTTTTGCACAGTGTTTTTATACATTGGTACATTGCCTTGTTAGTTTGAGCTACTGTAAGTACAATAATTCTGAAAACTTGCAAATCAGTAACATTCCATGATTTTTAAGGAAATATTAAATGTGTATAGTTTATATTCGTGATAATTTTTGAAATTGATCAATACAGAAAAAATATATTTTTGTCTGTTTCGCCCAGCTCTACCGTAAAGTGATATTCAAACTAATACTTAGTTTTCATGAAATAAAAACTTTATCACAGCATGATGTAGCCAGAGAAAGGTCTACAGTTCAAAATATAGGCATTCCTATGACAAAATGCTAGGTTTACTTGGTTTGCTTCATTAGTACTCTTTATTGGCAAATACTTGCCATGGTAACAAATTACAGTATATGTATGCATTCCTTGTATAAGTGTCACAGGATCTCTTTTTGCATCTTATTAAGCAGTATCATCATCATTTTGTATACATATGATTATTAAACATTAAGTTGTTGCATTCCTTAAGTTTAAAGTCTTCTTATACTATGCAAGTTTTTAGTTTAAGATGAAATCATATGCAGCTTGGGACATTACATTGACAACAGTCAAGTAGCAGGTATCAATTTTTCAGTGGTTGTTGCATATTGGGGAATAGCCAACATTGTAAGAATCCATTCTTTGCATTTTAATTAAAAGGATGAACGGTTTTCCAAAATCAGACATGATTAGTAGGCTACGAAAAAAATACATGTGTAAAAAATAGATAGGGAGATATATTGTATATGCTATACATGAAAAACAGCCCAATAACACTGAGTAAATATTAGTTGTACTGTCGTCAAGATCCCACTTTAATACACCTAGCAACTTCATAGAACGGGAGAAGTGTTCCACATCTTAGCATAAAGCAAAGTGAACCAGTTATCTCTGAATAGGTGAATGTATGTTAAATACGGTTCCATATGTTTCCTGCTTTCTAAATATCGTAGTAATTTATCGATATGGTTTACATCACTGTTCTTTATTGCTTTGTCAACAAATGATATACTATTTGAAACAAAGATAAAGGATAGCATCATGAAATATTTAAAAAATTATTTTATCATGTTGCAACTATTGTTAACTTGAAAATAAAATTAAAGGGAAATCTTTTTTGCTTTACGTGGATATTTTAAAACTACGAACTGTAAGTAAAAGTAGTATTATTAGTTCTTTTGTAAAATGAATTTGTTAAAAGTTGGGTCATGAACCTGGCAGTAGTGTTCTTTCCCCTTTAATGATTTAACTAGCGTTGAAGAAGACTTCATTCATTAGTTATATAGACAGTCACCAAGACTGAGGTGATGTTTGAATGATAATCCCAGACTCCCTGGAGGGGGTGGTGTGTGGAGGAAAACGGCTTGTATTTCCTGAGAAGTCACAAGGGAATCTTAAACTTGCATCTGCTCTCTTGTGTGAGTGCATAATTGATGTGACTGCACAGTATAAGCCAGAAGTGTCACGCTCATTTTCTCTTTCCTTTTGTTTATTATTGTTTGTTTTGATATTTTTGTTATGCAAGTTAAGTGTACTTTCAGTCACATTTTTCTTTGACTAAGATCACATGTATACAGTTTATTATCATTATATATATTAAGAAGTAAATAGTGTCAAAGACAGCAGAATAAATGGTTGTGTCATTTTCTCCAACATTTAGGAAATACATTACTTATCTTTCCAAGCTGCAGTGGTGTCAGAATTTGACGAAAGTCTGCATTACCTAGCCTTGTACTTTAGCTAAGTATCCCAATAAGCACAAAAAAGCAACCCTGACTCGTAGTAGTTTGTAATAAAGAGTGGAAAACACAATGATGCAAACAAAATATTGTGTTGTATTGTCTATAAATTGTCAAACATTCTGCTCACACTGTAGCAAGTAATACTATACTGAAGGATCAGTACACAGATATTAATAATAAGTTTTTCCATTTACTGGTCATTTCAAAGTTTCTGTGAGTAAAATACCTTTAAAAGCATGGCTGTTAAGAAGTAAGTATTTTTACATATAAATACTTTTACTCTTTAAAAAATTATTTTTTAACAATTAGCTATGTTTCAAATCCTGAGTTCACAGTGACCAATAAAGAAAAATTGTATGCAAAAATTTTGGGGGTTGCTGATCTTGGACTGGGAAGTGCTTTAGTAATGCAGTGGCTGTGCAGATCTCTTCAGCTCTGTCAGTTGGACATTTCTGGCCACATTTTGAAGACGTATTTGGCATCCTGGACATAAAATTACCCAATTAAGTAAAAGAAAATCTGCCTCCTAAAAGCTGTTATCTGCATACTCCTACATAGGACAATACATGAAAATGTATTTTTGTTTTTTTAACTAGTGGAGTATTTAAAATTATAAAACCATATATGAAAGATGTAGGTTTAGATGTCCATGTAAACATTTACACATGTACAAGTATAGTGTACATTCTATCTTGTAGTGAACTGCCATGCTTTTTGGCTTATACTTTTATTTAACGCGTTTGTACTAAGTTCAGCATTTTAATTGGTATGAAAGACTGAAGTTTACATTTGTTACATCACCTGAAAGATCTTTAAATAAATATTTGCTCTGTAGTACATTTTAAAGTTCAGTACATTTTTAAAATATTTAAAGTTCACATATTGTATGATGTTGCTCTCTGATGAAGTGTTTTGGCCAATGCTAGATGTGTGCTCCTGAGCAAATTCTACCTGAACTGTTTCAGCCAAAAACAGGATATTAGCCTGTTTCATGTGCACAAAACAGGAAGATGGCATGTATTTGTGATTTTATGCATTTTGGTTGCCATTCCAGTTTAGATATTTAACATTATGATGTTAGTATGAAGTGTTTCAATAAGTATTGGAGAAATATCCAGTATGTGATGTATGTACGTATCAGGTGTTAAAATGATTATTAAAATGAGTTAAAAATATTAACTCCACAGTTTCATATACAGTGGTGTGAAAAACTATTTGCCCCCTTCCTGATTTCTTATTCTTTTGCATGTTTGTCACACAAAATGTTTCTGATCATCAAACACATTTAACCGTTAGTCAAATATAACACAAGTTAACACAAAATGCAGTTTTTAAATGATGGTGTTTATTATTTAGGGAGAAAAAAAATCCAAACCTACATGGCCCTGTGTGAAAAAGTAATTGCCCCCTTGTTAAAAAATAACCTAACTGTGGTGTATCACACCTGAGTTCAATTTCCATAGCCACCCCCAGGCCTGATTACTGCCACACCTGTTTCAATCAAGAAATCACTTAAATAGGAGCTGCCTGACACAGAGAAGTAGACCAAAAGCACCTCAAAAGCTAGACATCATGCCAAGATCCAAAGAAATTCAGGAACAAATGAGAACAGAAGTATTTGAGATCTATCAGTCTGGTAAAGGTTATAAAGCCATTTCTAAAGCTTTGGGACTCCAGCGAACCACAGTGAGAGCCATTATCCACAAATGGCAAAAACATGGAACAGTGGTGAACCTTCCCAGGAGTGGCCGGCCGACCAAAATTACCCCAAGAGCGCAGAGACGACTCATCCGAGAGGTCACAAAAGACCCCAGAACAACGTCTAAAGAACTGCAGGCCTCACTTGCCTCAATTAAGGTCAGTGTTCACGACTCCACCATAAGAAAGAGACTGGGCAAAAATGGCCTGCATGGCAGATTTCCAAGACGCAAACCACTGTTAAGCAAAAAGAACATTAGGGCTCGTCTCAATTTTGCTAAGAAACATCTCAATGATTGCCAAGACTTTTGGGAAAATACCTTGTGGACTGATGAGACAAAAGTTGAACTTTTTGGAAGGCAAATGTCCCGTTACATCTGGCGTAAAAGGAACACAGCATTTCAGAAAAAGAACATCATACCAACAGTAAAATATGGTGGTGGTAGTGTGATGGTCTGGGGTTGTTTTGCTGCTTCAGGACCTGGAAGGCTTGCTGTGATAGATGGAACCATGAATTCTACTGTCTACCAAAAAATCCTGAAGGAGAATGTCCGGCCATCTGTTCGTCAACTCAAGCTGAAGCGATCTTGGGTGCTGCAACAGGACAATGACCCAAAACACACCAGCAAATCCACCTCTGAATGGCTGAAGAAAAACAAAATGAAGACTTTGGAGTGGCCTAGTCAAAGTCCTGACCTGAATCCAATTGAGATGCTATGGCATGACCTTAAAAAGGTGGTTCATGCTAGAAAACCCTCAAATAAAGCTGAATTACAACAATTTTGCAAAGATGAGTGGGCCAAAATTCCTCCAGAGCGCTGTAAAAGACTCATTGCAAGTTATCGCAAACGCTTGATTGCAGTTATTGCTGCTAAGGGTGGCCCAACCAGTTATTAGGTTCAGGGGGCAATTACTTTTTCACACAGGGCCATGTAGGTTTGGATTTTTTTTTCTCCCTAAATAATAAAAACCACCATTTACAAACTGCATTTTGTGTTTACTTGTGTTATATTTGACTAATGGTTAAATGTGTTTGATGATCAGAAACATTTTGTGTGACAAACATGCAAAAGAATAAGAAATCAGGAAGGGGGCAAATAGTTTTTCACACCACTGTAGGTGATTCCTTCATTCATACTAAATTGTAAACCCTGATCAATTTAATGTAATAGCTGTCTGGGACTTGAATGGGACCATTTATTGCATTTTTACCAAGTTTGTGTTGCTGAAGTTTAATCATATCTGTTTAGTTTACAGTAGTATTGTGAGCTCTTATTACTGCAATTAAACTTTTTCTGGTTAATATTCCTGAGTTAGAAAGAAAAACCAAATTGTTGAACTAGGATGATTTTAGCAAATTTGAGTTTGAAGCTTGTCCTTTTTTTTTTTTTTTTTTGGGTGCATGCACATATTTGTCAATGTAAACAATCACATTTGTCTTACCTAAGAATTCTGGATAACACCCAGCAGTCAGTAGTGCAAATAACCATATGCATGATGTTAAATATGTTTACAGGAAGGCAGAAGGGTGTCCTTCACTGTTGAATAAAATAAAAGCAGTTAAGTACACTGTATTGTATCTGTTTTGTTTGCTTATTGTATTTCATATCTGACTTGACTAAAATTTAGCATGGTTTAACCTGCTGAATCCAACAAACTTTGTTTGGAACCCTTTATCAGAGAAACTTACCTAATCCGTTTTTTGTTTAGATTGTACTAGCACCAGTATTTTCGGAATTGATTCTGAAGTGTTGCCAAAAAAAAAAAATCTATGACTTGAATCTGCAGAGGTTTTGTAGAGGTAAATACATGGACAAGCTCAATCTTGCTATGAGCCTAACATTTAGAATGTGCAGTTTCATTTTTAGAGGTGGTACAAGTCCCTCAGACAGGAAGGTTGCTGAAAGTGGTATTGCCTGGGCTTGTCCTGCTGAAGGCGATTCTGTACATACGTGCACTTATTTACATTTCAGGAGTATAGTTATGTAAATAAAATCTTAATCACTTGCGTTAACACGATTGTCTTTTTCTACTTTTATCTAGAGTAGAATTTAAATACTCTTTCATAACAAGACCTAATGATTTACTTCAGCAAAAGTATACTTCCTTTTTTTGCATTCAGAGCTATTTTTATTTAACTTGGAATTTTTCTTTAGTACTACTACCTTTGTATTGACGGATAGTACTTATTATATTTGCACTAGCTTTCCTCGGGGTACTTCATTTTTTTTCCCACATCCCCAGTGTGTTATGGGTAAGTAGTGTGTGCTGGGGGTTGAGAGGAGGCCCAGTGAATGACTAGTGCCATGACCAGGAAATGTATCCTGACTTGCACTCAAGTGCTTCTAGACTCTGGCAGTGCTACCTGACCACTTTCTCCTAGTGACCTTGAATTGAACTGAGTGGGTTTGTTAAGTTATGTTAAAACTGTGATTACTCCTTTGATGCCCCCCTACCCCCCACCGATCTAGGGCTGATAGCAATTTCATGTTACTGACCAATTCCGATACCAGATCAGGGTTTTTTTTCCCCTATATTCCTTTAAAAAACGTTTCCGACACACTACGCTCCCTTATAGACAGATGTGTAGAAACATTTTGTTCTATATTAAAGTGTTAACTTTGGTATTTTTATAATTAAACTGTAGACCATAGGTGTTACTTCTTTATATCTTATTGACAAAATTAAATTCTGTAGGCTTATTGTTCAGTGACCATGAAAATACTAAGATAAAATTACATTAAAATACATACATTCTTAACTAATAAAACTATGTATAGAAAATGTGTCCATAATACATATAGTAAAAAACAAAATGCTTCTCAACAAGCTGTCACATTGTATAATTTCTTCTGTAATGTACTTAAATGAAATAAAGTTTATTTTAAAAAGTAATTTTTAACATTTACTAACAATGTTTGCATTTTCACACATTGATTTAATTAATTGATATTGGCCTTTAAACACTACTTAAATACACATGCTCTTTCAGTCTTGCATCCTTTGTAATCATGCAATTGCACTACAGCTTTTTTGGTTTTTAAAATGTACATTCGCCTTAAGAAGATAAGTGCCTTTGTGTCTGTCATTGCGTCTGTCCTAATGTCTCTGCCATTTGAAAAGATGGTTCTTCACAAACATTTTTAGTAATAAAATGCATTGCAATTATTGTTCCAATAGATGAAGCATCGCAAACATTTGTAGTAAGGCATTTTATAAGTATGAATGTTTGTGATACACCATGTGTTGGAATGTTAAGGGCTTGAGGTATAATTATAAATATGGATCGCCATTTTAAGTATGTAGTACTTGTTTCTTACCAAAACATAGACACAAAGAAATAAGCACCGTACAAATATTTGATAAAAATAAAATCTATAGTGTTCATAAGGTATTTATCAAGAAGATACAAGGCTAACATGCTTAATAGGTTTACAAGTAAAATTGACAAATTTTGCTTTTAAGCTAACAATCATCCACCCATCCATCCATTTTCCAACCCGCTGAATCCGAACACAGGGTCACGGGGGTCTGCTGGAGCCAATCCCAGCCAACACAGGGCACAAGGCAGGAAACAATCCTGGTTAGGGTGCCAACCCACTGCAGGACACACACAAACACACCCACACACCAAGCACACACTAGGGACAATTTAGAATCGCCAGTCCACCTAACCAGCATGTCTTTGGACTGTGGGAGGAAACCGGAGCGCCCGGAGGAAACCCACACAGACACGGGGAGAACATGCAAACTCCACACAGGGAGGACCCGGGAAGCGAACCCAGGTCCCCAGATCTCCCAACTGCGAGGCAGCAGCGCTACCCACTGCGCCACCGTGCCGCCCCAGTTTATTACTTCACTTTCTTTAATGTAAAAGCTAATATTGCAGTCTTTCTCTAGTAAAGCCAGCCTTGCTGCTCTCTGTTAACAGGAAGTTTGCCGCAAAAAGAAAGACACATGCTAGTTCAACTACCATAATACCTTGCGTAAAGTAACACTACAGCTAAATTACCATAGAGTACAGAAAAGCAGATGCTGTAAAAGTCATTTTTTGTGATTGGTGGCTGATTGAGTGAAGCATCACTATGCAGAATCATTTCTTAAAGTGGCATGACCTGATGTTAGTCATAGTCTGAGATGTACAGAGTTAAAAGAAATGAAGAAGGGACGTTCTCTGTGGTGCTCCAGTGCTGCTTACATCCATATCCGAGATACAGTCCTTGTACCTCACAAACTGCAGTCTACCTAAAAGAGAGTCCATTGTTCAGGACACTGTAGTCTCATTCACCTATATCTTAGAGCTCACACATTAACAGGGATGGCTAGATGGTATAGAAGGCACTGGAGAAATTAAAAAAAAAAACAAAAAAAACTCAGAGCTGCCAATTTTGGCCAGATTGGAGTAAGCCTTGTGGAACAGGTAGATAATTAAATCTTCCACTCCTTCTTTGTCATATAGAGTAGCTGCAGTGGGTACAGTTAACCTCTCACAAGAGGACTCCTAGTCCATGACCAGCCTCTCACAGGTCTTAATGGTGTGAGACGCAAGTGTAACTAGGCTATGGTCACTAGGATGAAGATGTGTTTGGCTTTGATGGAACAATCCAAGATGTTTTCCAAAGTAGCGGCACTTTTTGCAGCCTTGGAAGTAGACTTAACAGGTGACAGAGGTTTGTATGTAAATTCCTGTACTTCTAAATTCATGCAAATATTTTGTCTGAAAAGCAGCATATCGTGGCTAACAAAAAATCTAACCAGCAAGTTGTAACTCCCACTTTTTTAACTGCCTGGTTCACATACATAGATAGATAGATTATTAATCCCAGCAGCAGCATATTGATAAAAAACAATATTCAATTAAAGAGTGATAAAAATGCAGGTATAACAGTGTGGGGGAGGAACGATCTCCTCAATCTGTCAGTGGAGCAGGACAGTGACAGCAGTCTATCGCTGAAGCTGCTCCTTTGTCTGGAGATGATACTGTTCAGTGGTTGCAGTGGATTCTCCATGATTGACAGGAGCCTGCTCAGCACCCGTCGCTCTGCCACGGATGTTAAACTGTTCAGCTCTGTGCCTACATTAGAGCCTCTTCTTTATGCTGCCTCCCTAGCACACCACCGCGTTGAAGAGGGCGCTCGCCACAACCGTCTGATAGAACATCTGCAGCATCTTATTGCAGATGTTGAAACATGCCAGCCTTCTAAGGAAGTATAGGCCGCTTACTTGCAATGTTTTCACAAATATTACAGACATGACGATGCATGCAAGTGTGAGAATAAACTGAGCTTTAATTTCCACGTGTAAGCTGAATAACACATAAGTGGAATGCGACTTGCAGTTTTTTCTCGGATATGGCAATGTAAGCCTATGCAATAATAAACAGTGGGCTTTCTTTATGAGGATGAAAAGGACCAATGCGATAGGGGACTTGGTTGTGAATAAGGTGCCCTTTAGGAGGCAAATTATATAATTTCAGTATAACAATATTGAAATGTTGCTGCTGGAACTGAATCACCTAATAATACAGCTGTACATATTGAATTGCATACAAGTTTTGAAGTCAGATGTGTGCAAAAGCAAAGAAAGATAACTTTGTATACATAGGTAATTGGGTATCGGTGTCCATGAAAGTGTTAGTGGGCCTCATTCTAGCACTGTGCTTGTCACTTGTGGCATGCTCCATCCACATCACATTGTGCTATCTTACATGTTCTCCTTTTCAAATTGGTGTTTGCTGTATGCTTCATATACCTACAGTTTTGCTGTTGTATCAGACACGTGGCACACTTTTTGTAGAACAGTTATATACAGTGGTGTGAAAAACTATTTGCCCCCTTCCTGATTTCTTATTCTTTTGCATGTTTGTCACACAAAATGTTTCTGATCATCAAACACATTTAACCATTAGTCAAATATAACACAAGTGAACACAAAATGCAGTTTGTAAATGATGGTTTTTATTATTTAGGGAGAAAAAAAAATCCAAACCTACATGGCCCTGTGTGAAAAAGTAATTGCCCCCTGAACCTAATAACTGGTTGGGCCACCCTTAGCAGCAATAACTGCAATCAAGCGTTTGCGATAACTTGCAATGAGTCTTTCACAGCGCTCTGGAGGAATTTTGGCCCACTCATCTTTGCAAAATTGTTGTAATTCAGCTTTATTTGAGGGTTTTCTAGCATGAACCGCCTTTTTAAGGTCATGCCATAGCATCTCAATTGGATTCAGGTCAGGACTTTGACTTGGCCACTCCAAAGTCTTCAGTTTGTTTTTCTTCAGCCATTCAGAGGTGGATTTGCTGGTGTGTTTTGGGTCATTGTCCTGTTGCAGCACCCAAGATCGCTTCAGCTTGAGTTGACGAACAGATGGCCGGACATTCTCCTTCAGGATTTTTTGGTAGACAGTAGAATTCATGGTTCCATCTATCACAGCAAGCCTTCCAGGTCCTGAAGCAGCAAAACAACCCCAGACCATCACACTACCACCACCATATTTTACTGTTGGTATGATGTTCTTTTTCTGAAATGCTTTGTTCCTTTTACGCCAGATGTAACGGGACATTTGCCTTCCAAAAAGTTCAACTTTTGACTCATCAGTCCACAAGGTATTTTCCCAAAAGTCTTGGCAATCATTGAGATGTTTCTTAGCAAAATTGAGACGAGCCCTAATGTTCTTTTTGCTTAACAGTGGTTTGCGTCTTGGAAATCTGCCATGTAGCCCGTTTTTGCCCAGTCTCTTTCTTATGGTGGAGTCGTGAACACTGACCTTAATTGAGGCAAGTGAGGCCTGCAGTTCTTTAGACGTTGTCCTGGGGTCTTTTGTGACCTCTCGGATGAGTCGTCTCTGCGCTCTTGGGGTAATTTTGGTCGGCCGGCCACTCCTGGGAAGGTTCACTACTGTTCCATGTTTTTGCCATTTGTGGATAATGGCTCTCACTGTGGTTCGCTGGAGTCCCAAAGCTTTAGAAATGGCTTTATAACCTTTACCAGACTGATAGATCTCAAATACTTCTGTTCTCATTTGTTCCTGAATTTCTTTGGCTCTTGGCATGATGTCTAGCTTTTGAGGTGCTTTTGGTCTACTTCTCTGTGTCAGGCAGCTCCTATTTAAGTGATTTCTTGATTGAAACAGGTGTGGCAGTAATCAGGCCTGGGGGTGGCTACGGAAATTGAACTCAGGTGTGATACACCACAGTTAGGTTATTTTTTAACAAGGGGGCAATTACTTTTTCACACAGGGCCATGTAGGTTTGGATTTTTTTTCTCCCTAAATAATAAAAAACCATCATTTAAAAACTGCATTTTGTGTTTACTTGTGTTATATTTGACTAATGGTTAAATGTGTTTGATGATCAGAAACATTTTGTGTGACAAACATGCAAAAGAATAAGAAATCAGGAAGAGGGCAAATAGTTTTTCACACCACTGTATATTACTTTAACCTCCCTGTGGAGTGAAGTAACGCACAAGCTTATAAAAATAAATTTATAATGAAAACTGTAAAAAGTGTCGCCTAAAGATGCCAAAAAGCTATGCTATCTGTAGACAGAGAGAGAGAGAGAGAGAGAGAGCGATACAGATGCATAATTTATTTGTCTACAAGGAGAAATTAAGACTTTACAGAAGCTCAGTATAAATAGAAATAAAAAAATGTTTTTCAGAAGGTACAGTATTAACTAAAAGCAATACACAGAGAGGGAGGACACAGAACTTCTAAAAAATGTCTGCCGCCTGTATGCCACCTCAGATACTGAAATGCAGACTGTTTTATAAAAAGCTTGTTTGAAAATCTTTGCATATGCACAGAAATTGGTAATTTATATTATTTTTTAAACTATTTATACAAAAAATAGTGGCAGCGGAACTTGGATTTTTTTTTATTTGAAAATGTATGCTGATATTTAAAGTGAAAATCTGTCAAATATGCTGGTTGTCAATAAATTATTTTTACATTTAGTCAAGCTGTATTAAGCAGTCTTTTTTGGTAATAGGGATAAGCCCACGGAAAAATGTTGATTTTTTTCGCCGATTGTTATTATTCATTTAAATGATATGATATTGATTCTCAAAATCATGAGAATTTCTATCCAACTCAATTACTTTTTTCTTACGCCTATTTTTCTATATATATATATATTCACGGCATTCGTAGTCTGAATCACAATCTGATTGTATGGGTGGTTACCTACCAGGTAATGCTTATGGGTGGCCAGCAAGTCAGCTAATATCAGCCACGGTGCCTTCAGTTGTGAGAAGCAGATCATAGAATGGTTGAAAATAGTTTACTGTCAAATAATGCAAAGAGTACGCGACACGTGTTTCGCCCTAATTCTTGGCTCATCAGGCGTACACACTCACTGCACTCCCTCACCGGAATCGAACCTCGGACGTCAGCGCTAGAGGCGAAGCCCCTAACATTGCGCCATGGCGTGTGGTTCGTTTATTTGACAGCATGTAGATCGGGGTAATTACATCCACGGCATTCGTAGTCTGAATCACAATCTGATTGTATGGGTGGTTACCTACTAGGTAACGCTTATGGTTGGCCAGCAAGTCAGCTAACATCAGCCACGGTGCCTTCAGTTGTGAGAAGCAGATCATAGAATGGTTGAAAATAGTTTACTGTCAAATAATGCAAAGAGTACGCGACACGTGTTTCGCCCTAATTCTTGGCTCATCAGGCGTACACACTCCCTGCACTCCCTTACGGGAATCGAACCTCGGACGTCAGCGCTAGAGGGGCTTCGCAGCGGTGAAGTATTGCTTTTAAATTTTAATTAAAAAAGAGGTTCCAGTTATGACCGTTACGCTTTGAATTTCGAAATGAAACCTGCCTAACTTTTGTAAGTAAGCTGTAAGGAATGAGCCTGCCAAATTTCAGCCTTCCACTTACACGGGAAGTTGGAGAATTAGTGATGAGTGAGTGAGTCAGTGAGGGCTTTGCCTTTTATTAGTATAGATAGTAATGGCAGTTCACTACTCAAAACATGGAGTGCCCAGACTTGAACCTGCTGGAATATTTTGGTGATACGTCAGCAGTTCTTGCCTCTGCTCTATCCAATAATTCATATCAACTTTCTGTCGATAGACATTTGAGGTTATGTTTTCAACTCATTGGCAGCAACATTTAAATTGAATGATTTTTTTTTTTCGTTGGTTAAATTCGTGAATAAAAGTGTACTTGTTTATTTGATATTTGGAGTATGGTCTTCACACATTATACACTTCACGTCATTATTAGTATAACATGGAAAAAGTTTATATTTTAGGTATGTGTTCAGCATTTCTTGCCTTGCATTTCATGTCATCCTACACTTACACAGATCTTTGTAGAACAAGGAACACACATGAAATGTTTGTATTCCAAATAACTATTTTATTTACCCTATACAACTCTAAGCACCTCACACCATGATAAAGAGACTTGGGATTGCAAGCTGCTTGCTGCTTGTGCTGATCAACACATTTGCAAAATGGAAGATGCTGATGAGGAGAGGTGCGAAGGAATTTAAGGTGGCCCGGGATTTTGAGTTTTTTCGCAGGCTTCAGGGATTCTAATGTTAATGTATTGATTTAATGTGCTTTATAAATAAAATATTGTTTGATATTGATTGAAAACAAAGAAGGGTCAAAAAATATAATTAAAAAACCAAATAAAGGTCTTTAAAATAAGAAAATTGTTGTATTGTCTGATATATGATGACAACAGCAGCGTTGAAATGAATTTCTTGTGCCCATGTAATAATTGAGAGTAATAACTGATAACTTTGTGTGATGGGCAGTGGAAGAGTGAAAATAACACTTAATCGATGTGCATGTCGGGAAATCATAGCCCCAATATGACAAGGCTGCAGTTCGGTAGAGACCACCACATTTTTCCTAGATAAACACTAACTAAGAGTAGTCAGTTCGATGAGCGACATTGAAAGTCGTGAAAATGAGCGGCTGTATCTGAACAGGTAAAGGGATTACGTGCATATTGCACCATACCGAATGGACAACCCGTGGATCAAATAAAAAAGCATAAGGTCTACATGATTATGTATATTTTAACCCTTCTTAGATAGGTAGCACAGCTAGTATTCTAACAATGTATTTTTGTTACTATCTGAATATAACTGAAACATTAGAAATGTATACTGACATTTAGCATCTACAGTATGTCACACTGCTGACTTCAATGCACAGCTCTACCTGCTGCACACTTCATCACCCACATACCCCAACAGAATTCCTTCCACATTCAGCACCTCTGATGCTTTTCCTTTCTAGCACCTTGGTTGCTCTTTTAAAAATGTGCTTTTGTGGCTTTAGAAAGGCCAGTCCTGCACAGACCTGTATACAGTGAGATAATATTTTGAAAGCACTTATATAAATATTACATAAAATAACATTTTTATTGTCGACATCATCCATGTTGTCAATTAAATATTTTATCTCACCCTTTTTTTTCCCCCCTCCACCGTCCTTGTTTTCTCCCTGTCCCTCTCACTGGTTTTTCTTCTTCCATGCTTTCTCCTAACTTTGATCTCATTGGTTAGGAAGAGTCATTCAAACCCTAATATAGAATTGCATCTGGGACTATCCACTGTAGTAGTATTTACGCATCAAGTTATTTCTTCCATTACTATATGTATAGGGCATATATTTTACTAATTCAAAATTTATTGCAGTTTTATCTTAATGTGGGTGTATACTATTATAACAGTATATATTAATAATGGTGGCTTATGCCTGTATGACTTTTACTTAGTAGATCTTTCACAGATTTAAAGCATAAATAAAATCCTCAGGTTGTGCAGTCTAACCTCCTTGACCATATTTAGAGCTTATAAAGTCTTTTCTAAACATTTTGAGTATTTCAGTTGCAATTTGGTAAATTAATTGAAGTAGTATGTGAAAACTTAATCTGCAGTTAGAATCAGCGGTTCCAGAAAGTAATGTGCATAAATCCAACCATCCATTTTCATCATCTTATAAATTGCCGTGTCGTGGGACATCTGTACCTGGTCCAAGTAATCATCGGGTGCTAGGCGGGAACAACACGTGGACAGGGCACAAGTTCATTTCAGGGTGAACACTCTTGCACTCTAGGGCTAATTTAGCAATGCCAGTTCACCGAACCAGCATATCTGGACTGTGTGATTAAGCTTTTGTGGGCACTGGAGAACATGCAGACTTGCAAGGAACACCCTAGGATGTGAACACCAGGCTCTATATATGTGCAATTATTTAAAATGTAATGTGCATCCATACATCTTTTAAAGATGTATTTTTTGAAAGTTATTTTGACTTTCATTAAATGACAGATGCATTTAAAAAATTAAAAATGCTTATGTTTATTTTGTTATATTCAATATAAATGTTTCTTTGCAGTAATGTCATGGAAAAAATGGGTTTAGAAAGTGAGACATATATGATGAAATGAAATATTTTTCTATTCTATACAACTTTCTTTATAGTGAGTTGACCACAACAGTCATGTTGCATTTTTTTTTGTTTGGATGAAATGTTTAGATCTTAAATCTGTGTAAAAATGCCATAAAACTGTACAGCATTAATCCATTTTTAAACTGCATAAGGAGCACCTTAAGAAAGTTAACAGCTAGCCGCCTGGCCTTATTCAGTAGCTGAAGGGTTGTGTTGGTAGAGCCATATTTTCCAGTGGAACATTTTTATCAGTAGACTTTCCAAACTTTCTTATTCAATTTGTTATGTTAGTTGGTTTTAATATATTTTTATCTAAGGATCAGTGATTGTGGACAAAAAAAATGTTGGTTACTACTTCATATAATCTACAGTAAAAATATAACACATTTTAGTGTTTGAGCTCAGCAATGCCTCTGCTGGGGTGTTAATTAATAAACTGTGCTTTTTGTGAATTTCCATACAAAATCTATGTAGTTATTTTCTCAAAATATTAATAGTAAGGAAAGTTTAATAAAAGAAACAAAATCTAGATGGTTTAATTTCTGAATGTAAAATAAATGCTGATAACATACATAAATATTCAAACCAACTTAATTTAATTATAGACTCGTGTGGCCAATCTTGTATAAAATACATTATTATTGGCTTTTGGTAGATTGAAGGCATAAAAGAAAGATCATTTGGTGAAGTGAACCCATAGGTATCCAATGACTTAAAACCCTTGCTGTTTAAAGATATCTGAAGCATGCAGAGTAGACATAGCAACCATGCATCTCTTTGTTTTGCTTGAATATAGAAAGGAATCCCTGCTTACATTTTTAGCACATAGGATTAGAGCAATACATTTCAGTCTCCTATTTTGTGGGATCAAAGACTACAAATGTCTGCAAGATGAATTTTAATCTTGGTTCATTTATATCCAGAATATTTCTTGGAATTATTGGAGGCCTTCTTTTAAATAAAAGCTAAAGTAGACTTTAAATGTATATTCCACTTGGCCTGCAACATAAGGAATTTGCAGTTGCTTTGAAGGCAGCTCAGAGGGGTGGCAACTTTTCATGATTAGCTTAGCTCAGTAATAAACATCATAAAAGTGCTTGAAGGTCTTTTGAGTAGTTCTTTGCATTCTGCCTAGTTTTATTTCACTTTCAACAAGAATATTGAATATTTTCCTTGTTTTCACTTTATTATTTTTCTCTTGGAGAATACATCATTCTGTTGACTAAACTTCACATAGTAAAGGTTACTTTGACATGGTATGTTTAAATTCTTAAGTAGGTATCTAATTTTGCCTTGACTTCTAACTTTTTACCTGATTGTTGTCATGTTTTTAGCTTTTGCACTGTTTTGTACTCCTTTTTACGTGTATATGGGTTACTGACTTATAAATTATATGTTGAATTGGCTTCATTTTTGCTTTAAAAATTAAATGTTATCACTACTCGGCTTCTTTAGTTAAATTTTTATAAGAAAAACGTGCAGTTAAAATTCTTGCCAAAGAAATGTAAGGTGGATTCTTTCCATTTTTTTCAATTAGTAAAATGTTGGCAAAGCTTTATTTAGTACTTGCTTATCTTGTTTACATTTATCTTGAGTCTTGTATGTTAACAGTGTAACATTGAACATTTAAATTATTTAGGCTGACAATTGAACAGTTAGAATTTTCTTAATACCTTACATAGATTTACCTAGGTTTTATTGTAGCCTCTTACTCTGTTAGGTAATGATGAAAATGTTAACAAAGTAAACATGGACAGTGATAGGTCTTTCTTATCAACCAAAGTTATGCTTTGTAGTCTTAATGCTGTTACATCTGTATGTCTGTCCATGTTTGCACGGTAGTTAAGATAACTGTTTAAAACCATATCTTTTTCTTCAGTGCTGCTAATTTCCTTTCAGCTTGTCTGAAACTAAAATTAGGTACCATAGCTTGGTTTATTAAAGTGAAGCATAGTGAATTGTTAGAAAGCATACATGTGCGGTTGCTCTGGGTGTAACTTGATTTTGAAATGCTTGTAGAAAAGTCAAGGACTACATCTTTCCTTTGACTGGTTAGTTAGAAATAACAAGATATAGATCAAGTAACGAAAAACATGTTCTCAAAATAGGTCTGTTTTATTGGGCAGTGTTTAGAAAAATAAGTATGAAATATCATCTCTCCTTTTCTTGCAGTTTTAATGTACCATCTGAGATGGATCAGACGTTACAGTATAAAGTATGCTAGATCATGAATTTTTACACTTTTATTCTACCTGGAATCAAAGTTCTTTTTATAATATTTCACTTTAAAATGGGTAGGGAAAATGTAAGATTTTTATTCCAGATAGCCTACACAAATTTAAAGAGCAGGGAGTCACTGAGAGAGGTAATATTTTAATAAGTGTCGCTTAGTTTTGTGGAAGCTTTTTATTATTGTGATTATTAGTTTTACCAAACTTGACACAAATGAGTATGTATGTATGTAAAAATGCTATGTAGACTTATGTTGCTTACTATATTGGTTAACATTGCTTAAATCAGAAATATTGACTTTACGAGAGAGCTGAATGAAATTGATTTGGCAGAAGCTGATGTTGGCATGTAAGTTGGAGGCAAAGGCTAGGAGCAACTGTAGACAAAAGTGAAAACTTTGACGTGTAAGCAGGTGTAATATAAAAAAGACAAGTAGTACCTTATAATATGACTGCAGACGTCCGTTTAGTGTGGATGGGCTAGAGTGCATACACACCTTATTGTACTTCACATCACACATTTGCTGGTAATGTAATGCCAAAAAAATAACTAGTGGCTTACAGGGCTGTGTAAGAATTCATACTGCCCAGTGAACAGTGGGGTAAAATATTCTTGTCATCCAGGTAGTCTTTCTTCAGTTTGTTTTCATTGACAGGACAAGTTCATGTTTATGGGCATAATGATGCATAGACCTCACATGGCACTGTTTAAGTTTTAGGTTAACAATACAATGTTTTTAGTATTCTGTTGCCATTATTGTTAACAAATGAAACCATAGTGTTCAAAAAGAAAAAGGAAACATCTTTGATATATTTGTTTCTAGCTTATGCTTGATCACTTCACTCTAGCTTTTCTAACTGCTGTGCTATTCAAAGTAGCCTGTGCATTGTGCATTTTTTTTTACTGGGGTATATTTAATGTGAAGTAAGATCGTCAGGTACATCCATGTTGCCCTAAAGTTGTAAGCAGTGGAACATTCATTTTTAATGTACAGAATTTAAGGAGGATACAGCAAGTCAGTTTGTACATAACAATTCGGTACAACTGCAAAACAATGAATAGTGGATGGTAGACAGCATTGCCAGAAAGTCCTTAGTGAAAGTTTGACACATTTGAGATAAAGCAGATCCCTTCCTTCCATGCCACAGAAAATATAGACCAGCCCAGTTACTACCAGAAGCAGTTGTGTGGTGTCATCTTCAGAGATATAATTATACCTGTAAAAGGAGCAGCACTCATCTTGTTAAACTCCTTAAGATGTAGCAGCATACATCTGTATATCCTTGCAACTTTGGATTCTGTTGTTTTCCTTTAGTGTTATGTTTTGAAATTGTAAAATCAAATGCAGAACTCAAGCATTTTTGCTCATAAATTTATTTTATTTTTTAGAAACACACAAACGACAGTTATTAACTTTATGCAGTTAAGATCCTGCCTCTATTACTATGAAGAAAATTGCTAGTGTGCCCTGTAAATTTCTAGGATGGTTAAATTATGTAAGAGAGTCAAGTGAATTCCTCACACATCTTATTTGCTCTACCCATTAATTCTGCCACCTGGCCTTAATTCATTTTACTGGTAAATTATTTCAGAACTTATTCATATTTGATGTTTACTGGAGTTTATAAAATTGAGTAGTTAGTTATCTTCCAGTCTTTCAAATAATGTCATTTTTGCTATTTTAACTTTAAATAAATAATTGCTTCATTGTGCATATAGAAATTTCCACTTTTATTCAGCCGAAAAGCCAGAATTGCAATGGGAAAAATTGTATCAGTAGAGGAAATGCAAAACATTCAACAGAATGTAAAATAAAATATGCTAAGAAATTTTTTTTTCATCCATACCATACTATTTTTCCTGTTAAGAGTACAATTTTAATGTAGCTATTAGACAGTTGAGCAGTCATAAGGCTGTAATTGTGAGTGTAATTAATTTAAGGAGTTTGAGATATTAAGTTGAAACATAATTAACATATTCGTAGCTTACGTGGCACTGTAGTGCTGAGTGATTAGCACTATCACTTTACAGATCAAAAATGCCAATTAAAGTGCAGCACCTGATTGTTTGGTCAGTTCCCAAACTTTGTTAGCTACGGACTGGTCATTGTATGTGTGATATTTCCGAGCACATCCAGAAGTGCATCAGAGTTTGCTTCATCATTACTAGAACTGGAATCTGCTGTATAATTTAGTTACTGTTCATTTTTAAAGAGTTGTCACTAACATGACAAATAGTCGTCGTCTTCAAGTGCGTCATGTTCTGACAGCCCGCATTTTGGAAATGTGTCAAGAGCCGCTGTTTGCTGGAGACAAGTAAACTTGGGGAAGGTGGTGTGCTTGTGACTAGTGGTGGGAGAGATATCTCGGGAATAACAGTGTTGAGGGTAAAGACAACATTATTGGTCAGTCTTGAGGAATATTTCACTGAAAAACAAAGAGCAAATATTTTTTGTTTACAAGTTAATAACTTGTTTCCCTTGTAGCCCGTGAGCCCTGGGCTGTAGCAGTGGTTAGTTAGGGCAGAAGTCCAGCCATACTGATAATGCTCAATTATAATTCCAATTTCCATGTCCTTGAGCATTCTGTGTTTGTATGTCCCCCTGAATTTACTTTTCTGATTAAGCTTTAAAGGAAGTTATTCCAACATAAACATTTTAAAGAACTAATTACTTGTCTCCGTGAAGCCTCAAATTGCTAGTAGTCGGTTAGTCAGATTAAAAGGAATGAAACTGAATGCAAATTTACTAATTAATCCAAGCCGATTTCTGGAATTTTTGTTTTGATTTTAGTGCAAGAATATACATTGGCCTGTTTTTCGTCAGTTTAACAAAGTTTAGTAAAACTTTCTTCTAACGCTCAGTTTTAACAAAGGGCAATGTGCACCATCTTTGTCTCCTGCTGTACTGCTACGCAGTTTTACTGAATAGCCAAATTACACAGCTCCATGCAGTAAGCAACTGGTAGCTAACATTAGGTGCACTTGAGCTTAACAGAATATACACAATGAAACAATATATTAATTCAAAAGTAAGAAATTAGGCACAATTATAAAATAGTAATTTTAAGAAGAAGATGAGCATTCTTGCAAAAACAAAGAAGGATTTCTTACTAAATAAATATGTGCAGGAAATTTGGGCATTAAAAGTTAGAATTTGCGGAAATTTATTTATTTGTGCAGGCTACCCACAATCTGTGCTGAATTTCAAGCCCTAATATATCCATTTTTTTCTCCAGAGTGTTTGTCTCGAAGATCCTGTAGAGAAAATTCTGAATCTTTATACTGTGCAGGGCTCACAAAATTTCAAAATCCCTGGTAGCCCTTCGGGCAGGCACTCTTCAGTTTTTGGTAGCCCAAAATAAATTTAAGTAGCCCGAATAAAAAAAGATTATTTTTAATGTATAATATTGTAAAGGAAACAAAACATCAATCAAAAAATTGTTAAAACACAAATTACAACAACTGTATAAAAATTACAATCATCAACTCAAATATTTGGTTCTAATTGAACAGAAATTTCTATGAACTTGTAAGAACAGTGTAGAACATGAATCAGTCTGTGTCAGATTCTGAATCTGAAATTTCCACTGAAGTCACGGATGAGAAAATGCCATTTGACGTTGAGGGCATAGCATCTCCTCCATCAGCTTTCTCTTCCTGTTCATCGGCCTTCATTTCACTGCTCTTTGTTCTTGTCGGGGTTTTATGATCCAGGTGTCTTCAACCTTTTCCAGAAAACATCCAGAAACGAATTGACTTGTCAGGGCAAAAAGATTCAACTGTTTCCCCATTAATGGAGAGTTGCATGCAGTCATTCAGTGTTTCAAGGTGTAGAGAGGTACGATGTGTTGTCTTCACTCGGTTCATGCAAGAAAATCCTCTCTCACAGATGGCTGTTGATGGACCAAGTGTCGGCATTAATTTCACCAGCAACAAGATATGAGAAAGGTGTTCTGGATTCTCAGAGAGGAGATCTCTGTACAAGCAATCAACTACCTTGCTACCCCGGTGTTCTGCAAGCCACATTTTTAGATCCATCCATTCTTGTGGAATTTTCTCTTTCTCTTCCTCATCTAGCAAACTGGCAAAATGTGTGACAAGATAATCCACCTCTTCATCCCATAATTTGCCAGCTCTTCTCTGAGGTAGGGAAGAGTGGAAGGGTCCAAAACTTTGAAACAAGAGAGAGGCTTTTCACGCAGATTTTTAAATCTGTTGTCCATGTACTTGACTGTGTTGTCAATAATCTTCTGAATCTCTGCACCAAAGGTGTCTTTGTCTGTACCCTCACCTCTTCTAGCAGGTCGCTGACTTTTTGTGAGCTGAGTTCCACAGTAGCAAATGCTACCATCCTCGTTCGCTGTGAACTTTGTGTCTAAGGTTTTCTGGTATTCTCCTGGTTTTGTTTTTAGGCTGAGTAAGCATGATGTGGTGCTCTCAACTAACTGATTTGTTCGTGTGATGTTTAGGTTATCATGCTGAAAATCAGTACAGCACTTGTATAAGATGGCACTGTAGTCCAACATGAAATGCAGGAAGCGAACAAATTTCTCAGTCTTCATCTTCTGCACCACCCCCTTAGCCTTGGCTGCATCCTCGGACTTGACATCACTTCCTCCTGCCATGTTCTCCATATGAACAACAGTGGGAGTGTAATTTTTTTCCACAGCCATCAGACATCTCAGCCGGCTTGGAAGCCACCGTGTGCTCTTTAGGCCACTGAAATGTACCATTTTCTCATTTAGCAGTTCACTTATTTCTGTCAGTTCTCTTCGCTTCTTTGGGGAATAGTAGTACAGTACATCTTAAAGATGGTTTTCAGTGTATCTTCAAATTTCACCAGGTACTCACAGCCTTTCACGCTATCCAGCACGGCTAGCTCTAATTTGTGTGCCACACAGTGGATTGTTATGATGTGGGGTATCCTCTGTTTCAGTTTCCCAGCTACTCCTGTTTTCTCACCCATCATCACTGGGCACCATCAAAATTTGCACACACTACTTTCTTTTTCCATGTGTCTTCTCTGATACCCACGGTGTTCACTGCTTCATCAATAGCCTCTAAAATACCTGCAGCATTTGCACTCTTGACTGGCTGACATTTGATCATGTATGTGGATATGTCACCATTATCTCTCACATACCTGACATGAACCAACTCCTGTTCTATTATACCAGTGTCTGTACTGCCATCTGCAAGAATGGATAAGAACCTGCTTTCTTGAATTTCCTTTTCGATCTGGTCTCTTGAAATTTGTGCTATTGCTCCAATAAACTCTCTGCAAGCATGGTCATTGAGGTAAGTGGAACCAAGAGGCCATTTGCTTTTTGAAGTTTGCAAAGACTGCTAAATTTTGCCAATGGTAGTTTTCTCTTTGCAACATAGTACGCTGTTCTAAATAGCTTTTTCAGGACTTCTTGTTGTGCTTGGTGTATTTTTAGTATGTTTTTTGCAATTGGTGTTTGTTCTGGGAAAGATGCTGCAGACTGAGCACCAATGCATTTCTTGTGATGCAGAGATTTCTCATGGGTTTTGATAGGGTCTTTCCTAAAATTACTGGTCCCAGTAACAAAGGTGCTTGTCGAGTCAGAAATCGAGGGAAACTCACGACACACCCGGCAGAACATTGTTATTTAGCTTGTCATATTCCAGCCACAGAAATTCTTTTGTCCATGAAACCAAAAAGCTGCGCTTTCTTTTTTGCCTCATAGTCTGATTTGTCATAACTTTTCCGCTTTGTGGTAGGCTTTTCTTTGGCTGTCCCTTCTTCACCCTGACCTGTCTTCTTTGGCTCAGCAGAACTAAAATACCTGCGTAAATCCATCTATTTTTACACACGCACACACATAAAGGTCAGCGATTTTTTAAATTCTCTGCGCAATCAACCTCTATCACATGTTTAAGCTTGCTGCGGGAGATTTCACTTGTCATGTTTGAATAGTAAGCCAATGAGTGATAAGACGATGTCAGAGGAATTGGTGCGCAATTAATCCGTCACTGACCAATCAGTACTGCTGCTCTCTATACACAGTTCGCATGATTGCAAAGTGAAAGTAAAAAAACAAGCGCGAATTCAAACACGATTTCAATATTTCACATATTGACAGTGGCTCATCGATGCCCGTACATGACATAATTACCCAGCTACATTTGCGAAAGAATGCAAAAGCATTGACATATATTTTTCCTTCCTATGATAGCCCGACGGGCAGGGCTGAGATATATTTTGGTAGCCCGACTGGAAGACACAATAGCCCCGGGACGTCGGGCTAGCGATTTTGCGAGCCCTGCTGTGCCTGTAACATTACACCACTAACTATGTTTAGCACACTCCAGAAAAAATCCACAAGTCCAAATGCTTGTTCTTTGATAATAGAGTCTGGATGTTAGCTGTATTTTCTTAAGATGATTAATTCTTCCAAGACAAAGAATATACCAATAATGCAGTTCCCTTCTGAGAGAAAATGTAAATTTTGATTATATTCAGAAGTTGATCCAATAGATATATTAATATCTGTTAATTGTCTAAAACATAGGTTATCAACCTTTTTTGGGGTCAGAGCCCACTTTTTCAAAGAGTGATTCGATCGCTCCCCGCTTGGGTAAACTATACAGTGATCCCTCGCTATATCGCACTTCGCCTTTCGCGGCTTCACTCCATCGCGGATTTTATATGTAAGCATATTTAAATATATATCGCGGATTTTTTGCTGGTTCGCGGATTTCTGCGGACAATGGGTCTTTTAATTTCTGGTACATGCTTCCTCAGTTGGTTTGCCCAGTTGATTTCATACAAGGGACGCTATTGGCAGATGGCTGAGAAGCTACCCAGCTTACTTTTCTCTTTCTCTCTTTTGCGCTTTCTCTGATCCTGACGTAGGGGGTGTGAGCAGGGGGGCTGTTCGCACACCTAGACGATACGGACGCTCATCTAAAAATGCTGAAAGATTATCTTCACGTTGCTACCTTCTGTGCAGCTGATTAGTGAAGCGACATGCTGCACGGTGCTTCGCATACTTAGAAGCTCGAAGGGCACGTATTGATTTTTGCATGTTTGTTTTTCTCTCTCTCTCTCTCTCTCTCTCTCTCTGCTCCTGACGGAGGGGGTGTGAGCTGCCGCCTTCAACAGCTTTGTGCCTTTCGCATACTTAAAAGCTAAACAGCCCTATTGATTTGTTTGCTCTATCTATGTGACATTCTGTGCTCCTGACAAGCACTCCTTTGAAGAGGAAGATATGTTTGCATTCTTTTAATTGTGAGATGGAACTGTCATCTCTGTCTTGTCATGGAGCACAGTTTAAACTTTTGAAAAAGAGACAAATGTTTGTTTGCAGTGTTTGAATAACGTTCCTGTCTCTCTACAACCTCCTGTGTTTCTGCGCAAATCTGTGACCCAAGCATGACAATATAAAAATAACCATATAAACATATGGTTTCTACTTCGCGGATTTTCTTATTTCGCGGGTGGCTCTGGAACGCAACCCCCGCGATGGAGGAGGGATTACTGTACTATAATATATATTGAAAAACAAGGACAGATTTTTAAAATTATTTTATTACAAGATATTAACAATATTGGTGTATTGCTCAAAGTATGATTAAAAAATATATATTATCAAAAAAATGAATATAATATTATTAGTGAGAGGGCTGAGCTTGGTGTGATGACACTAATTATTCGAAGTTTGGTGCCATTTTTGTCATCAGCAATCTTAAATTGCCGCATTCCACTATTGACAATCTGTTTCTTTTCTTAATACATTGTTGACCATGCTAAATCCTCTTTCGGCTAAATATGATGATGGGAGACTTGTAGATCGTCTAATTCGTTTTGCCATCGGGGAAAAGTAGTGTTTCTTCCAAATGAAGAGGCGTATCCGCGAGAATTAAAAGATTTGTTGTTTAGTGAAAGTGTGAAATCCACATGCGCTAGCGGCAGAGAAGTGATTTGCTGTGCAGGCAGGGGGTTGGTGAGCAAAGTGAGCAGGGGGCTTTGCCCCCTAGTTTTTAATAAGAAGGTCCACGCAAGTTTTCCTTTGAATGTTATCTGTAGGTACCACACTGTAATTTTAGGTTTACACTTGCTCTGAAGGAATTCTGAAGCAATCTGTTATTGATAAAAAAAACTTATCACATATTTATAGTAATGTTCAATGAATCTGTCAAAACATGCATAGATTCGGTCCTCTGCACTTGCATTAATCTTGTAAGGATTTGCATGATCTGAGAATGCATGACTTGTGCAAACTTGTAAATATAATGTACCAATACCTACTATTTAATATGGACAGGTCTTTCTTAATGGACATTGAGAATAATTGGTTGAAACATACGTTTGATGATTTTTAGTATTAATCAAAATTTTCAGCGTCGTCTTGCGAGTATTGCCCAAGGTGGCGGCGGCGGCTGGTCCTCAATGCCCCCTTACTTTGTCTTGGACCAGAAATGTCCCCTTAGATTTTTTCATCACCCACCGGTGGGTAGTACTGCCCCCGTTGGGAACCTTAGGTCTAAAGCCACACACCCACCCTGCTTAATAATACAGGAAATAATGCAAGGATGAATTTGCCAGGAAATCTTGATATATGTATTCCATGTGTAAAACTTTGGTTTCACTGTGGCTAGGAGAGTTTCAGCTCTTGCCTCTTCTTTGTAAAATGTTTTTCTGTATAGTACATGATGGAATGTGGTTCTCTAATGTCTTTCCTCTGACTGCTGGTCAGCACAGTTTGTCCTTTATATTGCTACTTCTATGGTAGGTTGTTGTGGTCTGACCATTTTAAGTAACATACAGCATGCTTATTTTGTATGATTGACTACTGCAATGCGGTGTTCACTGGATGTTCAAACTGTTCTCTATACAGCCTTCAGTTAATCCAAAATGTGGCTGCAAGAATTATTATAAGAGCAAGAAAATACGAACACATAACTCCAGTTCTTAAATCCTTACACTGGCTCCCGGTTAAGTTTGGGGCAGATTTCAAAATCCTCCTTTTAACATATAAAGCATTAAATGGCCAAGGTCCGGCTTACTTGCCTGAACTTACCATGACTTACAAACCAGAGCGCATATTAAGATCTCAAGATGCCGATCTGCTTCTGATTCCAAGGATTAATAAAATAACAGTGGGAGGTCAAGCTTTTAGTTACAGGGTCCCTAAACTATGGAATGGTCTGCCTGCTACTATAAGAGAAGCCCCTTCGGTCTCAGCTTTTAAATCCCGGCTGAAGACTCACTACTTCAGTTTAGCATATCCTGACTAGAGCTGCTGATTAACTGTACAGACTGCATCTCTGTTAGTCATTAGCACTAAAACATAACATGATAGTTATAATTGGATACTAACCCTCACCTATTCTGTTTCTCTTCTTGGTACTCAAAAGTGGCACTTGGTGCCACGGCCCACCTGTCAAGTTGTTTTGCCTGCCTAAGGTAACGTCATCCCTGATGGAGGATCACAGTAATCGTGGGAAAAAGGGGTCCTTTCATCGGATTGGCTGGCCCAGCACTGTCTCAGCCATGGAATGGCCAAATGGGGGAGGCAGCTTGATGGATGAGGTCTCCAGGACTCTAAATATATCCAAATCTTATTATGTGATATCATCTGTGGTTAAATTTTGCTCCGTACTTCTAAAATTTTAATTTTTATACTGTATTGAGGATTTGTTCTGTGTATTGTATTGTATTGACCCCCTTCTTTTTACACCCACTGCACGCCCAACCTACCTTTCCCAAGGTTTCTTCCATTTTTCCCTACAAGGTTTTTTTTTTTTTTTTGGGAGTTTTTCCTTGTCGTCTTAGAGAGTCAAGGCTGGGGGGCTGTCAAGAGGCAGGGCCTGTTAAAGCCCATTGCGGCACTTCTTGTGTGATTTTGGGCTATACAAAAATAAATTGTATGTGTTTTCAGCACAGTTTTGATATGAACCATACCCTTTCATATGAAGTCCGTTTTAGCATACACTGATCCCCCGCTGTATCGCCGTTCAGCTATCGCGCCCCCGCTATATTGTGGAAAGTTCAATAAGTAAATCCTACATGTAGTGCACTTTGCAGCCAATTCATAACGCATATGGATTTCAACAATCACTACGGTTGACAGAGTTTCGCGTTACATTAGATGTGGGCAGTATGACTAAAATTCTATATCACGGTATTTTTCTAAATTCTGCCGGTTTCACAGTATTAGACGGTATTTTTTTCCCCATGCATGAGTGGATGTTAACCACATTTTCCACTGCAATTACTGCAGTAGACTGGCTAAGAATAACCTATTAGACTGTTATGAGAATTGTACATCGTACAAAAAGACATTTTAATGTGCACACAAGTATTAATCCAGGTTTGCATGGCCCCATAAAGTGATAGTTTTCAAGGGGGTGACACTAAAGAGAAGGAATCACATTGCATGACAGATGCAGTCAAAATATAGAACCTTTAATTGAACAAATTTTGCAAAATGTTAAACTATGATTTTGACAACATATTTTCAACCATCCAAAGAGGCATTTAGACTTAGTAAAATATCTAGAGGTGTTTGTCAAAAGTTGGATTGCACTGAACACGTCTTAGAAAAGTAATAAATAGTAAATATTTTTTGTAAACCAACTACACTTTCTGTTAATGTTAACAATCTCTGTCCACTGACACGTTAAAGTAACTTTTTAAACAATTTTACCATCATTAAACTGCATAATATTTAAACTAATAAATAATAGCAATAAAATACATAATAGTATTATTGATAGTTGCACCATTACTTCAAGGCTTCAAGCCCAGGTGCATTACACAGTATTCACCAAATTAAAATAAAATAAAACAAGTGCAACTTGGTGATGACATCTTACCAACTGTACCATCATTTAGGCAAACTGTATTAATATGGACCTTGCTTCAAGCTAAGCTATATACATAAATAATAAAAACTGCAGCTTGCATTTATAATGCTGTTTGTGGTATAGCCCTATGGAAGCGCATTAGGGCCACTGTGAAGAAAAAAAAATATGGACACAGAAGAAAAAAACAAACTATATGTCGAGAATAAATTCGACATGTTGACTATGTCAAGATTAAAGTCGACATTTCCACTTTATTCTCGTAGTTTATTTTATAATTAAAGTAGAATGTTGTAAACTAAACTTCATCCTAAAATCAATGTTTAATTTACTAGATTTTCTCAAACCCCGTCACAAGTTAATGCAGCACATCAAATACTTTGTGTTAAGTGTTCCCCGACCCAGTCGTTAATCACTACGCTTCTTAAACTGACTTCCTCCGCACTAAGAGCAGGCGCCTGCAGCAATCACCGCACAGAATCCATTCACTTCATGATATTCCTGCTCTCTACCAAAACCCCAGTTCCTATCTTTCCTTTTTCTTTCTCCACATTACCAATCACCACACGATAAACGTCTTTGTGAAATTAAAACTAGTTATTAATTTAGCCGATGGAGTGTTCAGAACTTTAAAAATATCTTCGTTATACATGTTTAATTATGCCATCCATTCAGAGTTGCGCCCATCTCTGAACGAGTCGCCAGCACATCGCAGGATGAATACAAGCAAAACATACACTAGCAAGTACAAAAACAAGTACAACTTGGCTTGCAGTATTATCCAGTAGTATAGAAACAGTATTTACACATCTGACCTTTTAAAACTAAAGTATCTCCAGGCGACGGATGTGACTCCTTTTTTTCAGCAAAAGTTCTTCTGTTCATCATGTTCAACTTTACTTTTAGTTCAGTTTCGGAATGCTGTCTGTCCATTTTCACCGAGTGGCATACCTATGCTACCGCCCACTATTTGGTGGTGTAGCAGTGAAAAAGAGCCCTAGTGCAACAAATCTGTGTTTAGCGGTGTAGCAGTGAAAAAGGTCCCCACTTGAACAGTTTCCCGCTGCGCCACGTTCGTAACGTCGTTTAGGCAATTTAAACCGGTGTTGCGGTATAAGAAAAATCCATATCATAAAAAAAATAAAAAACGGTTTTTGGTATGAACCGGTATACCGCCCAGCACTACGTTACAGTACCCAGATGATGTCTTACAAGGCCTGTTATTGGCTGAAAGAGGAGACTTAACCAATCAGAGCGGGATTTTCATTCTCTTGCGCTCTGATTGGCTGCTGCTAACGTGGTGTAATCTCGCAAGAACAGCGAGCATGAGTCCTCGACGCATCTCAGTTCTCTGTGTATCGCGTACCTTGCTTGTGGTCCGATTGTTGTGAGCAAACTTTTTGTGAACTTTTCGTTTTGTTTTAAGCTCTACGATGGCTCCCAAGCATCCTGCATCTTCTAAGAAGGGAAGGAAAGTGTTACGTGGAAGTCGTTCGCCATTACGGCTTGAATGAATCGACAGTGTGCTTTATTATTATTATTTTGTGACTCATATCTTCAGCCCGGCATCCACATATGTGTTTACAAAGTGTTTTAATAAGTTTACATGTGTTTTAAGCATGTGGGAGGGGTATTTTAAGGCTTAAACTATAAAAAAAAAAAAATGTTTATTTATATGGTCTTTTTATATCGCGGATTTTCACCTATCGCTGATGGGTCTGGAATGTAACTTCAGCGATAGGCGGGGGATCAATGTAATTCATTTTAACTAAACATAGCCCTTCTGCCATGTAAGTTAAATATTGCCATAACACAACATGCTTTTAGTGTTAAATAGTTGTTGATACCTAGAAAGGCAATTAAAGATCCTGATGTAATTTTAATCATATGATCTATGTGTTAATTAAACAAGTTAACTATTAACATTCCTAAATTTGAGTGATCACTCATTTTATAATGACAAAGCATTTCTTTTATGATGATAGTGGAATATTCCTGGATGACTAGTCAAAATTTATAGTCTGTAAGTGGTCAGTGAATTGTTTGAAGTGCCTAATAATAAAGTTAATCATATCCCATGAACTTTCTAGTTGTCCCTACATTTCATCCAAAGTTGAGAACTAGATGAAGCAGTGCAGGTAACCATATATTTCCACTACCACTGTGGTATATCAAAAGAATGAATTTCTCATAATGCCCTATTAAGTCAGTTTATGTTGATACATTTTTTTCCTATTACATAATAGATTGTCATTGACAATTAATCCAGTTCAGTATGGCTTGGGGCCAGAGCATCTTCCACTGCACTGGCTGTGAAGCAAGAAATAGCCCTTAACACTAGAATTACCAGATCCTACGAAAAAACTCGTAAATCCGTCCCACCTTAAATCGCGTCTTAAATCCGTTTGCACCTCTCCGCCAGAGTCCTTTGTCATCTAAATGTGCTGATAAACACAAGCTACTAGCAGCCAGCTATTCCATCCCCCCACCGACTTAGAACGAATTTCTCCTAGCTCATGCCTTGACTTGAAATCAGCAGTTCTTAGCATTGCACCACGCAAGCTGTCGTATCAACCACCAACTGTAACTTGCTGTCTTTATTCTTCGGTTATAGTGTAGTCTTGAATAAAAGTGCACTTTTATTTATGTGAAAACAGCTGTGTCAGATGGGGTTGTATGGATTGATAAGCAGCTAAGAACTGCTGATTTCAAGTGACGGTGAGATACGAAGAAGGCAGCTTCGCCAGCGTTTGTGTGTCAGAACCCTTTTGGGCGGGGGTGGGGGGGGGTGGGGGGCGGTAGTATGCCTCGTGGTACACTGCAGACCTATAGCGCGTCTTTATGTCAGATGGGGTTGTATGGATTGATTCTGAATGCGACTGCGAGAATGAAAAGTGAATTTAAAAAAAAAAAAAAAGCTAACCTTTACCAGTATCATAAGTTACACCGGCTGTTACAGACTGAAATCAAATTTATGTTGTTCTAAAATTGTAAGAATAAGAGCAGTTCACGTCTCGAAGTGGAGCCGTGCGGGTTGGAACTCGCCACCCTCTGATTCCCAGTCAGAAGCTGATACCATTACGCCACCGCGGCGATTGTAGTAAGTGTCAATGTGGCATGCTAACGAGGCTTTTTTTTTTGTGCAGTTATATTTTTGAATAAAAGAACACGTGTTCTCTTATTTGTACCTTTTGTGAAAGTGTTTCTTTGATATATGGACTTCAGGCTTCATATGTTATATAGTTTATGCCTACATTTTGTCATTTACTATTAGAATATGAAAAACATTTCTGTTTTAAAAATGTGTTTGCACAGACTACAATAGAAACGGAACACACATGAAATGCGTGTATTCCAAATAACGCTATATTATTTCCACTCTAAAACTCCACTTCAATCCCAGATAATCAAATCAAGGCAAGGCATGAGCTAGGAGAAATTCGTTCTAATTTGGTGGGGGGATGGAATAGCAGGCTGCTAGTAGCTTGTGTTTATCAGCACATTTAGATGACAAAGGACTCTGGCGGAGATGTGCAAACGGATTTAAGACGCGATTTAAGGTGGGACGGATTTAGTTTTTTCGTAGGCTCTGGTAATTCTAGTGTTAACAGGGTGCCAGTCTTTCACAGCTTCCACTCAAACACACACACACATTTTTACAGTCACTTATGGTGAATTTCTGGAATCTCCAGTCAATCTTGCCAGCATGTCTTGATTAGTAGGAAAGATGGAGTATGGGGTGGAAAACACTGCAAGCATGGGAAGAATGTGCAAAATCCACACAGATGATGGGTGTACGCAAAATTCAAATCCAGTAT